>NW_016820417.1:20080-24823 GCF_001698545.2 Rhinopithecus bieti | reverse complement strand
AAAAAAAAAAAAAGTTATTCCTCCTCAGAAAGAATCTGTGTCTTCCAGCTCTTTCAGATATAATCTGCTAATATATCAGAGACCTGTTGCAGAGATGAGTAGGGGTGGGAGACGGAAAGCATTCTATTTTCTTTTAATTAAATTTTAAGTCTTTTAGTAGTGCTGTGTCTCTGACTGTGACCTTCACAATTGTTTCTTCTACAGCTTTTTTTTTTTTTTTTTTCCTTCTGACTAGGTAAGACAGGAAGAATGGAGGACACTGTGATAAGAAGTATACCTTTTCTTTATGGCTCTTAGATAACATTCTGATCAAACCATTTCCCCTGGAGGGCAATCCTCTGTTATGGAGAAGGTCAGGGTATATCTCAAAAGAAAACTTTTCCCTCCCACTGCCAGACCCAAAAGGTATAATTTCTCACTTATTTACCATGAGAACCCGGTGGGGTTCCTGGAAGTCAAACCCAAAAATGGTCAAGAAATTTATCACTTTCATACTAGTGCATAATCAGCTTCTAGCTATTCATAAGAATTACCATTTAAGTGATTCTAGCAGTTTATAGATCCAATGGCTTTTGTTCTAGGTAAACAGATGTTGACTCTGACTTTCTAAATTCACCTGTCTCTCCATATTTGGGGGTTGTGATTTGCCCTGTGACCTCAATTCTGTGATGTGAGCAAGAAAATCTTTGTCTAGTTTTCCCTTAGTGTAAAGATATGTTAAATCAACTTTAACTTAAAGCTGCCTCCTTACCTATTTTAACTTCAGCCTAAAGGTTTCACTCTGCCTCGTGAACTATAACAAGTGAAAGTATAAACAGACTCTATCCTACGCTCTGCCGTTCACTGAGTTTTAGCCAATCAAATGTAGCCAACTGTTTAAACTGGTTCAAATAAGGGAAACTCCAACCTGTAACCAATCCAGCTGTTTCTGTATCTCACTTCCATTTTCTTTATGTTACTTTCCTTTTTCTGTCCATAAATCTTCCAACATGTGACTGTGCTGGAGTCACAGAGCTCCAGGAGGCTGCTTGATTGACGAATCACTCATTGCTCAACTAAACGATTTTAAATTTAATTTGGCTGAAGTGTTTCCTTCATCAGATGGTGTCAGAAGTGGGATCCAAAGTAGAGTTTCTAGTGACCCCCAGGAGCTCTGAATGACTGAGAAACCCACCAGACCCATTGTGTCCATTGATCTTTTGAAGCAGCTGGGGATCATGGTAACTTCTGTCTCAGATTCTGAAACTCCATAGATTTGTGTTTTGAGCTCTCCAAGTTTCTTTGAGCAAATTACTGATCCAAACTGGGTTTGGAAGTGACATCAGAAACTGGACTGGATTCAGGATTGGATTTTATCCGGTAATTAACTGTCTTGGATTAAGTAAGAGGTCTGTTACATCTGACTGCATCCAAAACAAATGGATAGTAAATGGTCATATTGCAGGGGGTATAAAATTTTGCTATTGAAAATTTGCAGGGATTTTGTGTTCTACCACTTTGTTTCATTTTCTTGTGTGCTTAGGTAGGAAAAAATCTTGGCTAAGGTGATCAAGAGGACCTAAGAGCAAAGTCAATATTTGAAATAAAATGGTATTTTAACTTCTGAAGAAATAAATTTCTTCCAGCTTATACACACAAAAGTGTTGGACCCTGGAAGCAGCAAAGTCTTAAAGAAATGGTGAAATCTTACTCAAGATAACTTACAGTGGAATATTCAAAATGAACAACATTTAAAATGAACAGCTTTTAAAATGAGGGCTCCCGAATTAGTTTCATCTAGGGATGCCTATTGATATGCAAAGCTTCTAAAAAATTCAACATTTGTATTTAAAGACTTTATGAAAGGCAAATAAAAACTTTAAGTGACTAATTGATTAAAACAAATCTGCTGAGCTTTGGCTTAGTTGTGATCCTGATCCAAAGGTAATAGATGGTAGTACCAATTGGCCAACTTTGAGTAAGTTGTAGGGTACATTTTACCTGTGTAAAGGATGGAATTGAGTTAGAGGCCCTCCCCTCAGTAAAGTCCCTCTTGCTTAAAAATGGATGTGGCACTGTAGGATGTTAACTGCTATTCTCTTTGGAATAATCTACCTTGCACTATTTGCTGATGGGTATGGGTAATAGGGTTAGGCAGGTACTAGATCAGTAGACATGGGAAACCTTTTTCTTCCTATGAGGGAACCTAGAGAGCTGATGGGACTACTGGAAAAGATGAATTGTTGTGACTGACAAGAGGCTGCCTGAACTATTGATTCAGTGTTGTTGCAATGGGTGGGTCTTTCTTTGGCCTTCCTGAGCTCCTTGCCTTCCCCACATTACTCCCTTCCCTTTCTTCTCTCTCTGTGCAAACCAGTTGTAAGAATTGCAAAAATTACTATCTCTTCCAAAGTTTTAATTAATGAGAAAAAGGATTCATGAGGCTAATATTAAACTGTAGCAAATCTGGTGTAATTTGTCCTATGAATTTGTCTTTCTGCATTGTTCTATCATAAAAAATGTACCATAAGATAAAATGTAGGCCTAGGCCCCCATAAGTTCACTGTTCAAGATGACCCAGCAAGCTGATCAGTAACAAACAAAAAAAATGGAATGAGGTTTTCATCTTGTCTTTCTTTATGTCCTTGGGAGCTTGACCTTATAACCATGTAGCAGTACTTTCTCTTGATCTCTGCCATCAAGGGAACAAGAATTCTGAGGTTCATGTCATGGTTAGCTTTAAAAATTATCTACAGCAGTTAAAAGATTTTGCAAGCTCAAAATTGACTGCTCTAGATTCCTTCTGGGAAGAACAATGGGAACTGCTCAGTACTGTAGCTTAGCAGCCAAAGCTTAGCTACTGCTAAGGCTTTGTCATTTCACAATGGCAACCCAGGTTCAATCCTGGCTTAGGTGATCAGTACTCTCTAATTGATGTCTGTGTGACCTTTACCATTTGTTGATTCTCTTCTCCTCCATGTACAATTTCTGGCTTCCCTTCTTGAATTTTCCTTTAGCTAAGAACCGGGGAGGTTACCTTTGGTAAAGTTCAAAAGCCAGAAACGTTGGCTGTTTGGTTTGGCTAAGCTCGGATAATAAGAGATTTTAAAGGATTTTTATTTAAAAGTGCTGTGGCTAAAAGTCAGCTTAATTAAAAGTGGATATTCAAGTTCTAACATCTTGGGACTCCTTGGGAAAATCATATTCAAGTTCTAACATCCTGGGACTCCTTGGGCAAAATAGTCACACATGCTGTTTTGGGGAAAGAAAACTCTCATGGAACCCCAAGAATTAAAAGTAGATAGATCCCTCTCAAAATCTAAGGCTCTGTTCTGCTTCGAATTGGTTTATCTGACATTTTTTACTTTTGGGGGTATATCAGAAATTACTTCACATTATGAGAGAACTTTGGTGTGTAATAGCTAGGTAAGAAATATACCTTTAGGGACAGCTAATGGGATTATGGGGCAATAATGTCAGTATGGGGAATACTCAATTCTTTGCATGTTTGGATCATAGAAGCATGCTCTTGGCCACCTAGAAAGTATGGAAATTCTCCCACCCCCACTGAGAGATAAGTCTCCCATGAGGGATGGGCTTGTCATAGGATGAACTGAGACACTGGGGTGCTTTGCAATGAAATACATGGTGAAAGCATTGCACTGTCTTCTTCCACAGAATTTCCCTATTTTGGGGATCCAGGGTGTGATATAAAATGGGACCCTTAATTTTAGGGATCTGTTTTGCCATCCAGCTGTGGCTGCTTATTGGGCCCTAGAAACTGCATGCTTTCCTGCCCCTGTTCCTTGAAGGGCTCCACACTAAAGCCAGTAATGCAATTAAGAAACATTTAAAAACTGGCAAATAAAAAATTTTACAACTACTGGATCTTCTGTTTGTCTGTCTATGTATTTATATGTGTTGTGTTGGTGATGTTTACATAAAAGAGCTCTGATTAATAGGTTTAAAGATATTAAATATTTTGTCTGAAAAAATAAAATTGTAATGCCTTTTAGTTCATGTGACTGCAGTAAGCTTTGGAAACAAAAAGTTTAAAAAATTATTAGTAAAATAAAGACATTTGGTCTAATTTAGGCAGGTCAAATATTAGGTTTGCTTAATGCTGTAATGTTATAATCTGCTTCTTTGACTGAAAAGTGTTCAGTATACCTGCTTTGGAGTCATTAGATTCTAGGTAAGGCTATGGGACACGTGGAATTAGCCAAGCCCTCTAGCTATGCTGGAAAGAGTCAAACTATATCTGCACTACTGTCTGGTGTCCTAGGCTCCACACCTAGTACATAATTAAAATCACTTACTTAACCAGGTTTTTCACCAAAAATAAAAATTGCTAAGAGTCAACATTGTAACATGTAACTGAAACTACTGAACAAAGAGTTTTACATGCAAGGTGTGTGAGGAAAGTGAAATGTGCATTCGGTAAAAGATTATAAGAAGGCATGGGAATAAAAATTTTTGCCTAGTTTAGAGGATTAAAGTATTGTTTAAAATTAGCATGAAGCTGAAGGTTTGAGCAAGTTGTGGAAGATATGTAAAAAAAAGAACTTGTAAAAAATTGTGTTTGTGAACATATTAGTTAAATTTAAAGAGGTATTATTTATTTGTTTTTTTTTTCTGTAAATGGAACATTGAAATAAAAGGACAACAGTGTTTTCTTAGAGCACTGATTTGCTCTTTAACAAAAATTTGCAAAGGGTTGTGAAAGGTTTATGAGAATCTCACCTTATGGTCAAACTGATTAAG
>NW_016820417.1:3854-17206 GCF_001698545.2 Rhinopithecus bieti | reverse complement strand
AAGTCATCCCTTTATCAATGAATAAAGGTATTTGCCCTTTTAAAATTTTTGAGTCATCATTTTGGCTAAATGAATGACTTACGGTGACCTGGAATTCTATTTTATAATATCGAGTGTTTTTAAACTTTAACATATTTGACAGCCTTCCCCAAATTAAATTTTAGCTTCAAGATTGTCTGCAGAGGGCCACTGAAGCATCCAAAACAGAGGCAAACAGGATAATCTGATATGTTGAGTTGCATGGGATCATTGTCAAAATAAGAAATAATGTTCAATGTTTAACTTTCTTCAGGTTATATTTTAGTGAATGATATTAATATATGTTCCAAAAATTGTATGAGATTTCTAAAATTCTAATGTCTAGGTATATGCTATCAATCATAATTATGATTATTATGTTAAGTTATTGTAGACCACAGAAATAACGAAATTTCCTTGTCAATTGTGTCTTTAACTATGACTATTTAAAGCCATCTCCACAGTTAATTGCTTAATGCTGATGCAGTTCCTGAAAACTTCACAAGCATGCAAAATTCTAGAAGACAATATCTTTTAAGTGTTCCTGAAAAGATGAAAGAGACCCTGAAAAGCACTTTTTAATACAGGTTTCTAGTAATGTTAGAATTATATCATTTGGACTGGGTAAGAATTCCTGGAACGTTAATGAAAAGACTGACTGGTTTATAAAACTGCTAACCCAAGCAGAACAAAACTTAATTGAATACCAAGAAAATACTTTGCCAGATTTTCATGCTAAATCAGCTAATACTGAAATTGTTTAGATATACAGTTTGAATGAACTCCATGGTCTAAGTCAAATGGTCTATTCTAATCCATCAGTTATCAGTGCTAGGTACCTAAATTGGAGAGACAACTGGTATTCAAGAGGATATAAGTCCGATGCTATGTATGGACTCATGGAGAACCAGGACAGCTGCCTTGTCCTTCCTGAGGCATTAATGCTTTTGTTATTAAAAGTTCTGTATTTCATGACTCATCATGGAGAAGATAAATGATCCAAATTAAATATTATATACATTGATGTGGTGATTTCTAAATTCCTAAAATAGTTTATGACCAATGCTTGGTTTGTCAAACCCATATTTCTGAGAAGACAAAGCTTTGGGTATGTTTGGCTACCTCATGGCCATTTAAAGATTTATAGAGGGTTTTCATTCAATTATCATTTTCAATTCATTTTTTCTGGTTGTATAACAGTTTTCCCATGCAAGAGGGATGTATATGGTAAGCCTTAGACCAACCACAAAAATGTAGTAAAAAATTTATTAAAGTAACTAAAATAAGACATTAGAAAATATTCCCTTAGTGCAAAAGAAAGAAGCAAAAAAGGAATAAAGGAACAAAAAAGACATGAGACATATATAAAACAAAAGTAAAATGGCAAACATAAATATAACTATATCAATGTTAACAATCAATGTTAATGTATTCAATAATTCAATCAAATGCAAAGATTATTAGACTGGATGTTTTAAAACATAATTCAACTATATGTTGTCCATAGGAGACAAACTTTAGAGTCAAAGATACAACTAGATTGAAAGTAAAAAAGATAGAAAAAGATAAAACATTTAAGCCAGTCTGTCAGGAATATATGATATTTATAAGCATATATGTACCTAATAGAATACCAAAATACATGAAGCAAAATGTTATAGAAATTAAGGGATAGACAGTTCAAAAATAAGTGTAGACTTCAATACTCTACTTTCAGTAATAGATTGGACAACTAGACAGAAGATCAAAAATAGGAAAATAGAAGAATTAAATGACACTATAAAACCAACTGGATATAACCATACATCTAGATTACTCCACCCCAAAACAACAGAATATACAGTCTTATCAAATTCACATAGAACTTTCTCCAGGATGGACCATATGTTAGGCTATGAAACAAACTTCAATAAAATTAAAAGGAATAATACAAAGTATGTTATTTGACTATAATGGAATAAAATTAGAAATCTATAACAAAAAAATATAAAATTCACAAACGCAAAATTAAACAACACACTCCTAAATAATCAACGAGTCAAAGAAGAAATCAGAGGGAGAATCAGAACATACTTTAAGATGAATTAAAATGAAGACAAAACATAAAAACTTATAGGATGCATCTAAAGTCATGCTTAGTGAGTAACCTGTACTTAATTTCTGTATTATGAAAGGAGAAAGATTTCAAATTAACAGCCTAACTTTCTACCGTGGGGCACTGGACAAACAAAAGCAAACTAAACCTAAAAATATCAGAAGGAAGGAAATTATAAAGATAAGAGCAGAAAGTAATGAAATAGAAAATGGAGGCGGAAGAAAAGAAAACCAATGAGACAAAAGTTGATTGTTGGAAACGATTTTAAAAAATTGACAAAGCTTTAGCCAGATTGACCAAAAAAAAGAGAGAAGATTGAAATTACTAGAATGAGAAATAAAAGCGAGAACATTACTATTGGCCCTACAGAGATGAGAAGGATTTTAAAGGAATACATGAACAATTGTATGCCAACTAATTAGAGACCTAGATGAAATGAACAAATTCCTCGAAAGACATACACTACTAAAACTGACTTAAGAAGATATAAACATTATTAATAGATCTGTAACAAGGAAAGAAATTGAAATAGTAATAAACAAAAAGAACTACCCACAAATAAAAGTCCATGTGCACATGGCTTTACTGATAAATTCTACTTTTAAAAAATTAAAACCAATTTTCACAAATTTTCCAAAAAAGAAAAAAGAATCCAGTGGAGGAAGGAACACTTCCCGATTCATTCTGTGAAGACAATATTGAAGACAAACCAAAGATACTGCAATAGAAGAAAAATGGAGACTAATATCTCTTGTGAATATGGATGCAAAAGTGCTCAACTTGGCAAGTTGAATCCAGCAATACATAAAAAGAATTCAACACCATTACCAATTGGGATTCTAGTGACCAGAATGGCCAAAGAATGCTTGATATTTTATTTTAAGTATACTTTGCTACCCTGTACTTTGTCATGCTCCTAATGCCCAAAAATTTTCAATAAAAGGCGTTTATAACTAAGTTTTGGGTTACTGCTCTATTGAGAGAGTGTTAGAGTAGGTCCAGTGTAGCATACTTACACAGGCACTGCATGTATGAAAGATGTGGAAGCATAATGTGGATCAAGAAATTGGCAGCATTAGGAAATCAAATATAGAACCAACTAGGAAAAATGTAGTTTCCCCAAAACGTGCAGGTTTGTTACATATGTATACTTATGCCATGTTGGTGTGCTGCACCCATCAACTCGTCAGCACCCATCAATTCATCATTTATATCATGTATAACTCCCCAATGCAATCCCTCCCTCCTCCCCCCTCCCCATGATAGGCCCCAGTGTGTGATGTTCCCCTTCCCGAGTCCAAGTGACCTCATGGTTCAGTTCCCACCTATGAGTGAGAACATGCAGTATTTGATTTTTCAAAAGGCTACAGGAAACCCTTATTAAGCACACCAACTTAAACCCCGAATTCCCAGAGGGACAACTAGTCCTAAAGGACCATTTCTTCACCCAAGTCACCCCAGACATTAGGAGAAAACTGCAAAAGTCAGCCTTAAGACCCAGTGCCTCTATGCCAGAAATCCTCAAATTAGCTTCATTGATCTTTTATAACTGGGATCAGGATGAGGAAGACAGGGTCAAGAAGAGAGAAAAACAAAGAGACAGGAGGAGGCAGGCTCAACTATAGGCTACTTTACAAGTCTTCCAGACCCCACCACGCTGCCATAAAAATACCCTCCCAGGTAACTGCCATCAGTGCTAAAGACTGGGTCACTGAAGAAGGAACTGCCCAACTGGGAGAAAGCCCTACATGAACTGGCCCCTTTGCCATAAGCTCAGCCACTGGAGGAAGGATTGTCCCGGGAGCTAAAAGACTCCCTCATTGGATCCCCCATCTAATGATGGCCTTGAGCAGAAGGGGCCCTCCACTACAGCCAGTTCCCAGATCAGACATAATCATTAAAGGAATAGAGCCAAGGGCAACTCTGGAAGTGGCAGGTAAGACTATAATTTAAAAAAAAAAAAAATACAAGAGCCACCAAGCTTGTGCTAACCTTCTTTGGGCAACTTTCCTCCAAATCTAGTTAGGTGATGGGGGAAAATAGCACCCCCCAATAAAGATTCACACCCACTTTATATTGTGTATGGTACCAATTACTATTCTCCCACCAGACTCTGGAAATGTCTGAATGCCCCACACCCCTTTTGGGAAAGAACGTACTTTCCAACGTGGGTGCCTGCTTAATATTTACCCAACCTCTGGATTCATCTTTCCCCCTAATGGCCTTATTTCTTCCGGGGAAAGCTGCCTAAACCTTTAGCCAATGACTTCAATCCAGACAGTCCTACCTCAGGTCTTAGAGACAGCCCACACATCCATAAACCCCTAGCAAGAAATCTAACCAAGCTATTCTTGAGGAGAGACAACTTCTACAGTATATATATAACCTACCCCTTTGCCCCACCAACCACAGAGCTTGTACAACAACATGAAATACAAACCTTAAACTTTCTAGCAAAAGAGGATACAAAGCATCCAAAGCTAAGACTGAGAATTTCATACCTAGAACTAACTGAATATATACACAAAGAGTACTGCTGGCTAGTGACCCCTTCAACAACCAAAAATTCGTATACCTGCTAGGGTCATAAGTCCTCATTATAATCTGGAGAGACTGGTCACCTGGGTCTCAGCTAACCCCCTTATGGAAGGGTCCTTTTACTGTCTTACTTTCCACCCCAACAGCTATCAAAGTTCCTGACCTTTCTAGTTGCTTATATCACTCCCAAATAAAACCCCAGGAAGGCTCCAAAGAACAGGAAAAGAACCAACACCCAGTTATTCTTCTGAGCCATTGGAAGACCTGAAGTTTCTCTTCAAACACAAAGATAAGTAAATGGCTTCTCCCTCCTCATCTCAGAGTTTTCAGGCCCAAAAACATCAAACAGATAATGTTACCTAGGTCATAAACTGTTTCTATGACTTTTGATAATTATTCAAGTTGCCTGCTTTAGAGTAATTAAATTCTTGGCAAGGCCTGGGGACATGTGGAGTTAGCTATGCCCTTGGCTATAAAAAGTCAGACTTACCTATTCCTCTCTAACAATTGGAGGGGAACTTGCTCATTAATTTATCTTTCCCCTGATGTGTCCCTCCTAGACCAACATCAATCAGTACCTATCGCCCTTCGCTCTAAGTCCACATCTCAAAGTGTGGTCAAAGTCTTCCTTCCCTTACTTACAGCTCTGGGATTAAGAACTGGAGTAACTAAAATAAGAAAGGAGTGTAGGAATTTTCATATTTCAGCAAATGCATGCCACCTTGTCCCATGAGCCAGGACAGGCTCTTGAAGAGACAACCAAAGCCATTGGTTGTCCAATGGCTTGACCAGCAACTTCATTCCCTATCAGGGATGGGCCTCCAAAACCAACATGCCTTAGACATCAGCACCTCAGCCCAGGGAGGAACCTGTGCTATGCTCAAAGAAGAATGTTAACCAGTTAGAAATCATACAGGACAACATTCAACAGCTACGAGAAAAAGTAAAATATCTATAGGCAGCTTCAGGCCCATTCTCAGGGAAATGGAACATCCTCAGTTGATTCTGACCTCCTCTGGGCCCACTCCACAGTGCGCCTTCTTCTCCTCTTAGGCCTTTGCTTGGTCAATTTGTTAACTAAATTTACTTCTTCCTGCATTCAGGCTACCAGTCATCAAATGAGATTACAGCAAGGATATAACATATTATACTTGGAGGCCCCAAAACCTATGTAAACACCTCACCCTTGAATGCAGGAAAAGGTTCGAGGAAAACATGGAGGGGCTCCTGACAGAGGGCAAGAGAAGGAGACCCTGATAAGTTCTTAATTCCATATCAGCAGGAAGTAGTTACAGCAGACCCAAGATACTCCTAGACTCAAAAGTTTTTAGGGTCTCAAACTTTTGAGGGGGAATTTTGGAGAAGGCAGATAGTTAAACATGAACAGGAAAGGGAGTCCCTGAAGGAGAAAGCTCTGGAAAATCTCATGCTCTAGAGACCACCTAAAACATACATGCAAAATATAAGCAGATAGGAAGGGAAATACCTATGCAGAAAGGAACACCCAGAAATGCCCCTTAGAATGCTCAGTAGTTGCTCACTCTGCAGTTAACCTGTCAGAATGTAGCTAGCCACATGCTGATAAGAGGGGAAAAGGACAAAGGGAAAACTCCTAAGAGATTCACAAGCAAAATAAATACAGATTTAACAGCTTTATGACCCTCAGGAGTGGTGGTCATGAGGAACACCACCATTAGGTAGAGTTTGTATTGATCACTGGGCCCACATACGCACATCAACTGACAGTAAGGGAGAATCTCACAAACCTGAGCAGGAACGACTACATGGAGACAAAGGCAGAGACTTAAGACAGAAGTGGGAAACTATACAAAAACAAAGGCAGAGACTTAAGAAAGAGGAGGGAACTTAAAGAAACAGTCTAACATAACGAAAACCACAATGAAGAATTCTTGGGGCTGCTCCCAGCCAGTCAGCCCAGTCCTTTCTTGGAGCATACTCTTATTTCCTTAATAGATCTTTTGCTTATTTTATTAATTGGTCTCTTGACTGAATTCATTCTCCTAAGCAGAACAAGAACCAAGGACCCCTGTACTTCCTAGTAAGATAATGACCCTGTAAGTTAGCATATTATTTTTCCCATTTTAAGATTTTGAAATGGGCACACAGAGGTTAAGAATATTGTTCAAAGTAACAGAGTTAGCAAACAGAGAAGCTTTTAACACAGACAATTTGACTCCAGACATCATTCTATTAACTAGTATACTGTACTTCTCTCATGTTTGCTTCTCTAACACCAAACTAAAAGAAAATTCTGGGAGGAAGGTATTGTACCTTCTTCCCATTGCCAAGCATGTTATTGTGGGTACCATAGGCTCTTGGTCTCTTAAAGGTTTGCTAAAAATCACTGATATGAGGCAGATTGATGAATAGGAGAAAAGGCATACAGGTGTATGTAATGCATACACACAGTAGCTTCAGACTAAAGACTTAACTTCCCAATGACATACAGAAATTTACCTAGTATCCCGAGGACACAGTAAAGAATGCAGATTCAGAGCATGGCCAGAAAAGGTTATGTTGGTAAATCAGGTTTAGTGGCAAGATAGATTAACAGAGAAAGAAAGGAAGAAGCATGACTAGCAAAGATGGCCTTAATATGTAGATGAAGCCTCTCTCAGAGATAATGTAGATGGTAAATATTTATTTTCAGACTTTTAAAGGTGTTGAACTCAGTCTCTTCTGGATCTTGAAAAAGTCATATAAAGGGGAGAGGGAAATGGCTGCATTAATGGGAATTCTCTACGAATGCAAATTTTTCCCCACTCAAGACAGCTTTGCAAGGCCACTTCTGTCAGGATGGCCAAGCAGAAGCCATTTCGAGATATATCAAAGAAATATATTTTGGAGTAAAATATTTTAATTTCCTTCATTATATAATTGTACAATAGCTGCTTAATAAATATTTTCTGTATGAATAAATGAATAACATGAAGTAAAGTTCAAATTAATGCTCCATGTGAGTTCAAATATATTATTATTTCAAAAAATGACAATATACCAATAACTTTTATATCGTCTTCACAGAATTTTGAAACATATCTATGTATTGATACCATTAAAAATGTGGCACTCCAAACCAACTCACATATGCTCAGATATGCGGTATAGGTGCCTAAAGAGATATTAAAATGTTTATTTCCATATATTACATAAAGAATATTTAAAATTCTACATATATTGATAGAATTCATTAGCAATGAGCCAAAACTTTTCAAAATAATTTGAATTCTCAAAAATTGATGCAGTTAGACTATGTATTCTTTGGAATTGGATTTTCCTAATCTTGTGTATCTTTTTATGCTTTTCACAAATTTTCAAACATGCTCCTACCAGCTCATCATGTTAAGCGTCTAACACTCAGATGAATAATACCTTCACCTTCAAAAATAAAATGTTCTTATAATGTAGGTGCTATTTGATTACTTAACCTATTTCAAAGAACATGATTAACTCAACAGTAGCCTACTTCATGTCTCCCTCCAGTTACTTTCCCCCATCAAAGATAACCATTATCCAGACTTTTAACACCATACAATATCTGTTAGGTGTTTGTTAAATTTTATAGAACTGTAGTCTTGCAGTACTTATTCCTTGTGTTCAGCATCTTTTGGTAAATATGGTTTCTGCAATTCATCCTTACTGTTTCAGGTAGCAATGATTTTTTCCATTTTTTATTACTGTGTAATAATACCTTATATGAACACACTTATCCATTTTACTGTTGATAAATATTTGGATTATTTTTAGTTTGGGGATATTCTGTGCAAAGCAACTAAACACATACTTCTACGTGTATCTGGTGAATATATGCACTCATTTTTCTTGGGAATGTACCTAGAAGTAGAAATTGTTGGATTATATGATCAACATATACTCAGCTTTAACCAATATTACAATATTTTTCCAAAATATTTATGCCTATTTACACTTTCATCAATAGTATATGAAAGTTGCAATTGCTCCATGTCCTTTCCACCACATAGTATTTTTAGTTATTTAAAAGTATTCATTGTAGTGAATGTGTAGTAGTAACTCACTGTGGTTTTCATTTGCATTGTCCTGGTGATCTTTTATATGTATATTGTCCACTTGAATATTCTTTCTTCGGTGGGAGAGGAAGAACCTATTTAAGTCTTTTGCCTTTTCTATTTCTCTTGAGTCTCCCTTTACTTTACTTATTGCTCTGGATGCATGTCCTTTGTTGTACAAAAACTTTAAAATTTCTTTTCTCACTTTATTGCTTTTCTTTCACTCTTTTATGTCTTCTGATGAAAAGATATTTTTAATTTTAATGTGGTCCAATTTATGATTTATTTTCTTCATGTACATTACTTTTTGTATCCTGGTTTAGGAAATCTTTGCTGACTCCAAGCTTTAAAAGGTTTCTTTCTTAACCTTTAGTCTTACCTTTTATATTTATGTCACAATGCGTTTTAAATTGATATATTTATGTAGTGAGAGGGAGAGATCAAGGTTTCATTTGGATATCTAATTAATCTTGCACTCTTTATTAAAAGATGTATTCTTTCCCCACTGAATTTTAGTGGAGATTTGATCATGTGACTCTATTTCTGACCTCTCTGTCATGCTCATTGTTCTATTAGTCTATTTATGCACAATTTATAGTGTCATAATTACTGTAGCCTTAAAATAAATATCTGAATATTTGTTGGTGTGAGTCTGGTAATATAAATCCTCTAGCTTTCATCTTGTTCTTTAAGATTGTCTTGGCTATTCTATTACAGTTCCTTATAAAATTCAAAATGAGCTTGTCAAATTACATGCAAACATACATACACAGAAACTGGCTGATTTTTTGGGAGGCTTGCATAATCCTACAGAAAAATTTGAGGAGAATTGACATATTTATAATATTGAGATTTCCAGTTCATTAGCCTGGTTTGTCCTTTTATTTTACCTTATTTAGGTTTTCTTTAATTACTCAGTAGTGCTTTTCTGTTTTCTCTTTAATTGATGTTGTTTTGAATGTGGTGAGTCTTATTTTCTAGATTGTTTTTAAAGACTTTCTCTTTCACATTAGTTTTAAGCAGTTTTATTGTAATATGTCTATGCGTGGCTTCTTTTTATATTATTCTGCCTGAGGTGCATCACAATTTTTGAATTAGGGTTTAATGTATTTTGTTCATTTGGGAAAATTTAAAGCTACTCTTTTGCTAACTATTTTCTTGAAAATATTGATGATAACAATTTTAAAGTCAAAATCTGACAACTAAACAGACAGATTCCAAGTAGGTCTTTTTCTGTTGTCCAGATTCTCTTCTTTTGAAGTTTATTTTTGTTATGCTGGTTAATTTTTTATTGAGTGACAGGCATTGTCTATGAAAACTTATGGAAGATCTCAATTTGATTATCTTTCTCCAGAGCAGATTAACTCTATCTCTTATCCAGGCTGCAAAGAGGCAAGTCACCCGTATCTAATCCTGGAGTGAAATGATCCAAGACTAGTTTGCAGTCTCTATAAATTCCTTCTTCCATTTTGCCTCCAATCCTAGACTTTAAAACTTCATGGTTTAAATCAGAGCCTGTAGAGCCTCCCAGCTATGCTACTTCCTAAGGGATCCTGAACTCCAAATTTTTGCTCCCAGGTCATGAAACTGCAAAAAACTCCACTTTGCTCTTCAGCTGTTTTCGACTTGATTTCTGATCATCTTGCCCTGTGCAACTTAGTGAGAAAAGGGCTCGAGGAGAAAAATGGCATCAAGTATTTAACTGAAGTATTTGTGCTTTCCTTCTCTTTGGGATCTTATCCCCTCATGTTATGATTCATTTGAATATCAGAAGTTCAATATCTGTCCTGCCATTCTTTGATATTAACTAAAGCTATCCTCGCTTCCCTGCCTCTTTCTTGGGACTATGAATCAGCAAATGGACCAAGGGGAAAAACAATAGGTAAAATCTTGGGTTTAGTTCCATTACCTTTCCTTCTCTTTAGGATCTGGACCTTGAAATTCTAGTTGTCTTTGAAACTATCTTGAGACCTTCAAAACAGATCTTGAATTTTATCTAGATTTTCTCTTTGTTATCATCAGGAGCATTGGTTTGCTGCAAGCTACTGTATCGAAGCTCATAACATGTATTTCTCTTTGAATTAATTCTAGTATGGGAAAATATCATGGGTTAAAAATTCCACATAGCACTCATAAAATATGATATTTATCATGCACTAACTCACAAAGAATAACTCAATAAAATACAAAAGCAAAAAACATACAGATTATTTTACTTTTTTCAACTTCAGGGAATCAACTAGAAAAAATCAAAATAACACAGAAGATGACTTAAAATGTTTATAAAACTGTTCTAGTTAACTTACTTTAAGAATAAATCAAAACTGATATACAGAAAACTTAGACATAAAGAAAGCAAGAAATCATTGCCTCTCAAAGTCTTAGTCTTAAAACAAAGTGGTTACAAGAAGAATATGTATAACCTTAATTGCTTTTATTGAAAACGAGTCACATAAAAATATATTAATTGCAAATTTATCTCAAGAGACAAGAAAACAAGAAAATATTCTGAAATACATTAATATAAAAATACAAAAATTATGACACAAATATTAGAATACTTAATAAATACATAAAACAGTTTTTTAGAAATAAGAATAAAATGAACAGCTATTTGGAAATTCTCACCAAAAAACAAACACAAAAAATTTAAGAATGATAAAATGTCATAGCTATACATATAAAAGAGAAACTGTTTTCAAGATGTAAAAGAGTTTTACAAATAAATCTGTAAATTTTGATGAAATGAGCCACCTTCTGGAAAATTAGAATTGAAAAATATTGTCTTAGTAGAGGAGACAATATTAAGAGCTCAATGACCAAAGAAAAAGTTTAAAAGTGAGGAAGATCTATATTCCCCCAAAGGCCACAGGTGAAATTTTGAAAACTGAAAACTGAAATTTACTATACTTCAGGGAAAAATATAAGAAGATAAACTTGAAGCAGAAGAGATTAAGCAACATAACCAATGTCATACAGCTGGAACCTGATGGAGCCTTAAAAAAAAAAAACTTCTCTTGTGCATAAAGGCTGAAATAACATTGATATTAAATCAACAATATTTTAAAAATTAAAGAGTATATATACTGATTTCACATATGACCATAGATGTCAAAATAACTAAAATATTAGCAAAATAATTTCAGAAAAGTCTTCAAGAATATATTATGAACAAGTAGGGAAAAAATTCTAATATTGCAATGGTGGTTTAACTGTAGGAAAAATATAATTGATAGGTCAAAAAAAATTATATGACCATCTAAACTAATGCTGACATAACAATAAAATGGAAAACAAAAACAATTTCTAACAGAAAAAAGAAAATAATTAAAAATTATATGTAGCCTAGAAATAGAAGGATATGTTTTCAATTTAATACATAGGCATCAAAAATAAGAAATCAACATTTTATTTTCTAGTGAAACACTGAAGACAATCCAAGTAAAGTCAGGAACAACACAAGGATGCCTGATAACACAAGTATTATTCAACATGGATGTAGAATTCCTAACAAATCTAATTATACAGTACAAATAAGAAAAAGATATAAGTATAGGAAGAAAAGAATTATTATCATTTGTGGCTTATTTGATTTTCTACTTACAAGATGTAATAGAATAAAATGTAAATCTTTAAAACTAATAAGAAAATTTAATAAAATGTCTGTATGAAAAGATTAATGTATAAGACCCATTAATGTTTTTATATAACAACTTTAGCCAATTAAAAAAGGGAAAAAAATGTCACCCCTTAACAACTTTTTAAAAGTAAAAATAAACATATGATCTAAGACCTATAAGAAGAAGAAAATAAAGCTTTACTGAGAGACATAAGAAGTTTGAATAAATGGATAAAAGTACCATCCTCTAGAAAACAAATAATCAGTATTTTTGAGTCAGTTCTCCCCAGGTTAATCTATGGATTTAATGCAAAAATTGAATCAACATCTTAATGAGATTTAGGTGATTCTAAAGTTCATCTAGATGATCAAATGCATACTAACTGTGAAATTTGTAAAAAAATTAAAAAAAATTACAGAGGCACTCTTCTACCAGTTTTCAAATCCATTCTAAAATTTTAGTGATTAAAATAATGTAATATCAGTTCACGTCAAGACATGTACTTCTAAAGAAAAGAATATAGACTCCAGACAGACCCATGTGTATATATGCATGTCTCTGTGTTTTTATTCTTATACAAAATAAGGCAGCATTTAAAATCACTGTTGAAAACGTAGACAATTCAACAGTGTATTGACAAAATTGTAAATTTATTTATAAACCAGTAAATGTGGATCACATCCCCACATCACATCATATATAAAAGTAAAATCTAGATGAATTGGTGATTAAAAAATTAAAAATAAAATAAAACTCAGGAGGAATAACTTCAAGAGCTCTATTGTACATTATGGTGACTATAGTTAATAACAATATAAAGTTTACTTGAAAACTGCTGAGAGTAGATTTTAAGTGTTCTCAACACAATAAAAAGTGATAAGGCTGAGTGTCGTGGCTCATGCCTGTAATCCCAGCACTTTGGGAGGCTGAGATGGAAGGATCATTGGAGGCCAGGAGTTTGAGACCAGCCCTGACAACATAGAGAGAACCTGTCTCTAGAAATAATAATAATAATAATAATAATAATAATAA
>NW_016820417.1:0-3770 GCF_001698545.2 Rhinopithecus bieti | reverse complement strand
GCAAAGATCTTTAAAATGTTAAAAACAAAACAGAGTTTGGGAAGTAAGGCTGAAGAAATCAAAATATCTCTGCACACAAAAACAGGAAGAATTAAATTTTCCTCACTTCTGAGAAACAGGATTGAGGGAAGAGAAATCAATTACAGAAGGGATGGGGACAGGGGAAGAAGACCCTTGCTTCTTGGCACAGTGATCAAAGACTTTTAAAAATGGGAATTATCATAGTAAGTTTTGGGTATTTCATGTTTCTTAAATGCAAAACTTATTTTAACTCCTCAAATCTTGAATAAAGTTATCACACACACACACACACACACACACACATATACAAGCGTGCACACACCGTTCTTGAAAGAACACACTTCTCTTATTTGTTAATTACATATGGCAAGGAAAGATCAAACATTGGCTATAGCCAACATTAGATATAAAGGTCTGCCAGCCCTCAACAATTCTATAAATAACAAACCAAAAATCCAATAATCAGAATTTAAAAGAGGAAGTGTCTTACTTGAGGGTTTTCTTTTTATATAAAATCAACAGAGAAAAGCAGAGTTCTACATTTGGTACATACAATGTGGTACAGGATAGGGACCCCATTTGTTGGATGGCAAGATTATTCATAAACTAATTCACAGGAAACAGGAGCTGAGAAGCAAGGATGTCCACAAGAGAATGAGATTCTTATGAATTTCCAATGATTAGAGATGGAATACATCTATCTACTTATCTAGATATAAAAAGCAAGATTAACCCAGTTGATATTTGGTTCATACTCTTCAAAAACTGAGTTCCAATTCCTGGGATCTATCCTAAGGAAATAGTAGCATAAACACCCAAAGCTTCATGTACAAAGATGTCTGTTGCAACATTATTTGTGTTCAAAAATTTGGACATTAACTGCATGCCCATCAATAAGCATGGTTAAAGGATAAGAAAAGTATGCACCGAGTATATGAAAGGTATTCATGATTCATGAATAAATGATTAAAGTTCATTGTAGAAAAGTATGTTGTATATATAACCGAATTTTTGTAGAAAAGTGTGTCCTAATTTATTTTTGAGTGTATTTATGTAGATCCATTTTAAGTAAATGTGAGTACATATATGTGTATTTATGTGTGTGCACACTGTGTGTATGTGTCCTTACACACAAATCTGAAAAAAAATAGCATACCTAATCACAGTAGAATGCTGATGGAGAGGAGCAATGTTTATTTTTCTACCTTTACTTTTCACATTATTTGAAGTTTTGCAATTATGTATTACTTTTTTATTGTCTTTCTTCTCCACTAGAATGCACTCTCCTAAGGGCAGTGAGTTTGAATCTCTTACTTTTAGTATCTTGAAGAATGACACAAATTAAATGACTTAGTAAATATTTATTGAGTGCATGAATTGTCAGAGAGGTAGAGATTTGTCAAGGGACTAGTTCCTCAGATACCAGGGAAAAATAAGTTCTTTCAAGAAGGAGGGAGTGGTTGAATGCTGCTGAGAACTTAAGAAAGATGTGTTGCATGTGCCCATTAGAAAGAAGTTAGAAAGCATCATTAGAAGTAGTTCATGAATAGAAATCAGGGGCATAAGTGAAAGTTGTGAAAAATTTGTACAACATATTATTATATTGAAGCATGCTTTTTTTGATCATGTTTTCCATAGAGAGAAACATTTAATTCCTCCTAGAGAGGCTACATAGCATGGTGGTTAAAAGCATGGACTATAGAGCCAAACTGACTGGGTTCAAATTCATCTCTGTTATGGGTAGACAACCTTGAGCAAATTACTTCAACTATATGTGCCTCAGTTTCAACTATATAAAATAAGGATAATAATAGTACTTAAAGATTTGTTTTGAGTATAAAATGATTTAGTATATGTTTATCACATAAAGCAGTGTTTGTTATATTGTAAAGGTTCAATAAATGTTAGCTATTATCAAAAAAGAAGGAAGGGAGGAAGCAAGGAAGGAAATTAGGATGAGAAAAGAGCATCGATGAGCTATGAAACAATTTTAAATGACTGAATATATGTGTAATTGGAGTCCTAGAAGGAAAGATGGGAGTAGAAACAGAGAACACACAAATTACTTATTTAGGAATAAAAGAAGTGACCTTCCCACTGACTCTAAAGATACTAAAAGAACAACTTGGCCTGGTGCAGTGACTCACACCTGTAATCTCAGCACTTTGGGAGGCTAAGGCATGAGGATTGCTTGAGCCCAAGAGTTCAAGCCCAGCCTGGGCAACATAGGGAGATGTCATGTCTTCAAAAAATTTAAAAATTAACTGAGTGTGTTATTGCCTGCCTTTAGTTCCATTTATTCCGGAGGATAGACAAGAGGGTCACTTGAGCCAAAGAGTTTAAGGCTGCAGTGAGCCATGATTACACCCCTGCACTCCAGTCTGAGTGATATAACAAGGCCCTGTCTCAAAAGTAATTCATTAAATGAATATAAAAACTTTATGCCAATAAATTCTACAACTTCCAAGAAATGAAAACATCATTGAAAGGCATGAATTCACAAAGCTCACTCAAAAATAGATACCCTTAATAGCACTATATCTATTAAATAGAGTTTGTACTTAAAAGCTTCAGAGTTAGTGACTAGAGAGAAACTAATTCTATAATCTCTCTAGCCACTAATTATGAAAACTAGGAGTCATTTTAGACCCGTTCTCCTTTCACATTACTAATATTTAATCTCCAAGTTATTTATCTTGATTTCAAATCTGAAATAAATCTTGCAATAGTCTTCTACTTTTCATCATCCATTACCACTGCTTTATTCCAGGCACTAAAAATCTTTTGCCTGAAGTATTGCAACAGCCTGGTAGTTGCTTTCCAGAATAAAATCTATAGCCCACACTTTCCAAGATGAGATATTGTACAAATTCCAGTTCTTCCATATTAACCACATGACAAAATCTAACTTCTTATCATTTTATGCATGACCCTTGGTGATCTGCCTCACCTTCTGTCCCTCCTCAGTTCTCATTCTATGTTATAGCAACATGAAACCAGATAGAATTCCTCAAACACTATGCTCTATCATATCTCTGTGCAGTTACATACGCTTTTCTCTTGCTTTTTTTTTCATTTCAATAGCTTTTGGAGTACGAGTGGTTTTTTGTTTCATGAATGAATTTTATAATGATGAATTCTGGGATTTTAGTGCACCCATCACCTGAGTAGTGTACATTGTACCTAATGTGCAGTTTTGTTTTTTTTTATCCTGAGCTCCCTTCCCAACCTCCCCCTTCTGTGCCTCTAAAGTCCATTATATCACTCTGCATACCTTTGCATACTCATAGCTTAGCTCCCAGTTATAAGTGAGAACATACAGTTTTTGGTTTTCCATTCCTGTGTTGCTTCACTTAAAATAATGGCCTCCAGCTCCATCTGAGTTGCTCTCTTGCTTTCTTTTTTTTGGCTCCCTGGTGAAAACTAGCCATTCTCAAGAACTCTGTTTCACCAGATATATATTTTTTTAATTATTATACTTTAAGTTCTAGGGTACATGTGCATAACGTGCAGGTTTGTTACATATGTATACTTGTGCCATGTTGGTGTGCTGCACCCATCAACTCGTCAGCACCCATCAACTCGTCATTTACATCAGGTATAACTCCCAATGCACTCCCTCCCCCCTCCCCCCTCCCCAAATCTTGACAGGTAGTAGTTTCTTAAAATTTAGTTGAAATATGAAATCTGTAATTGTATCAATGAATTGTTTGTGCTCTGTTACATTAACACTATTGATATATCTTGCA
>NW_016820416.1:0-1413 GCF_001698545.2 Rhinopithecus bieti | reverse complement strand
TCCATGGCGCCGCCGAACTTCTTGTAGGTCTCCTCGATGGGGCTCAGGATGTCGGACACGGAGAAGGGCGTCGTGTGCTTTGGGCTCAACGACATGGCTCGGCGGGCGACCAGGTAGGGGGCCCGGGGCGCGCGCCGGCAGGACGCGGCGGCCGCTCGTCGCCGCCACCTCGGCCACGGCAGCAGAGCCTGTGACGAGGAGTCGGCGGCTCGGCGAGCCCCCCGGGCTGCGGGATCTGGAGTTTATTTTAGTCCGGCGCCAGGTTTACGACAGACTCGGGGGGCGGAGCAACATCCCAAACGAGCAAACAATGGTCATTGACATCTTTTTCTCTCGCCCCCCCCAGCCCCCGCCCCATAATGGAGGCAAAAAAGGAAAAAGCGGCTGTTGGGTGTTTCTTGGAAAGATCACCCCCCGTTGCTTTTCCCATCCTTCGCTCCTCCATCTGCGGCCGTTACCCCACCCCTCGAGCTCCAGAAATAGAAACTCGGAGGTTGGCGTCGAGGCTAGACATGAAGGACTCCTCGCCTGGTCCCGTCCAGACCCCAGTTTTCTAAAGCGACTTCGATGCAAAGTCTGGTATAATTGCGGAGTGGGGAACATGCTGCTAAGTTTGGGGGGAGGGTGTTGCGGGGGCTCGCTTCGTCCTCTCCAGTTACCAGTCCCTCATTCGCTCCATCACCTAAAGTGTTAAAAAAAAAAAAAAAAAAAAAGGCTCTTGGGTCCCACCGTAAGAGCGCATAAAGAGAGGAGGTACAATGACCGTCCTTTGCCATTGTAGGGCTCCCTAATTTATGCGTCTTTAGACCCTTAAGCATCATTTTGTGGGCAACCAAACGGGCACTTCCAAATTAGCTCAAAGTATCCAAGCCTAAAGAAGAGAGAAAATACACATACACTGATAAATACGCAGATACTAACTTGTAAGTATTCTGTTTTTCCTCTGTGGGGATGGGGATTGAACAAGGGAAAGAGGGGAACATTTTATTTCCTAAAATATTTCATACTGAGTTTACACTTGGAAAGTTGTTTTACTGCTTTCTTTCCCTTTGTGTGTGTTCTTTCTCTCTTTCTCTCAATAAATATCTCTAACTTAAGTTTATTCTTCCATCACTATCATGATCAAAAAGAAGAGAAAGACAAAACATCAAAACTTCCAAATATTTCTAGTTGTTTGCAATGGGTCTTTTTGTTGTTATTGGAAAAATATAACCTGTTCAAGCGGTATGAAAATGGATGCAGAAATCAGGTGAAAATTGTAGTTTCTTTGGAAAAATACAAAACCATAGATAAACAGATTTTTAAAACTTTGTCATCCTTTGACTTGCAGTTTTATCCGAATACTTAGACATTACGAACTCTCTACTAAATACTGAACAAGACAAAGCGTAAGACAAAAGAAGTGCAAAGCAT
>NW_016820415.1:0-1026 GCF_001698545.2 Rhinopithecus bieti | reverse complement strand
TTTTTATGTTCCACAAATTTTGATCTTATGTATTTTAATTTTCATTCAGTGAAATGTTTTATTTAATTTATCTTGAGGGTTCCTTTTTAGCTCATGTAGTATGTACTAGTATGTGACTTTATGTGCAAATATTTGGAGATTTTCCTGTTATCTTACTATTACTGATTTTTACTTTGATTTCATTTGGTTAAGGAACATATTCCATATAGTTTAATTTATTTTAATATTTGTTTAGGTTTGCTTTGGGCCCAGAATATGGTCTATCTTGGTATACATTCCCTGGGCACTTATAAAACATGTGTATTCTATTGTTGGGTCGGGTTTTCTGTAAATGTTTGTTTATTAGATCAACCTGTTGGCTGATGTTGTTGTTGAATTCTATCTCTGTTGATTTTCTGTTTACTTGTACTGTCAATTGATTAGAGAGGGGTAAAGTCCCCACCTATAATTTTGGTTTGCCTATTTTTCCTTTCAGTTCTGTTAATTTTTGCATCACATAATTTACAGCTCGGTTGATGTGATATACTTTTTTAAGATTATCATCTTTGGGGATTGACTTTTTATCATCATATATAATTTTATGTGTCTGTAAAATTTCTTTGCTCTTGTCTACTTTATCTGATATTAATATAGTCACTCTTGCTTCCTTTTTGTAAATATGTTCATAATATATCTTTTATGTTATTTTGTTTTCTTGATGCTTTTATTGTTATATTTCAAGTGAGTTTCTTTCAGATAGTTGTGCCATGCTTGTTTATTCCACCCTCTCAATCTCTGTCTTTTAAATTTATGTAGTATATTTTGACCATTTATATTTAATGAAATTATTAATAGAGTAGAGTTTAAATTTGCTGCTTCACTTTTGGTTTTCCCTTTGTTCTTTCTGTTTTTGTTTCTGTTTCTTCTTACTTGCCATTTTGGATTACAAGACTATATTTTAGAATGCTATATTGAATTATACATAGGGTGTTTGAGTGTATCTCTTTGTATAGCTTTTTTTGGTGGTATTCTAGGTTATTCTATCTT
>NW_016820414.1:0-1673 GCF_001698545.2 Rhinopithecus bieti | reverse complement strand
TAAGTATCGTTCCCAAATGTCCTTCCTCAGATGTCACAAAACAGTAATTTCAAGCTGCTCAATCCAAAGAATGGTTTAATTCTATGAGACGAATACTAACATCGCCAAGCAGTTGCTCAGAATCTTTCTATGAAGGTTTCATCAGAAGGCGTTTCCTTGCTCACCACAAGCCTCTGGGCGTCACTAAATATCTCATCACAGATTCGTCAAAGACAGAGTTTCGAACCTGGGCAATATAGAGTAAGCATTAACACTGTGAATTGAATGCACATATCAGAGAGCAGATTTTTGGATTTTATTTCAGTATATTTCACTATTCGCCAAGGTCCTCAATGCGCTCCAAAATATCACTTTTTCGATATCACAGGAAAAGTGTTCAAACACTGCCTTGTGAGAAAACAGATATAACTCCCTGAGTGGAATGCATACATCACAAAGTAGTTTCTCAGAAATCTTCTCTCCAATTTTCATCTGAAGATTTTTCCTCTTTCACTGTAGGCCTGAATGTGCTCCCAAATGTCCCTTTCGGATCCGTGCATGACGGAGTTTCCTAACTGCGTAATATAAGAAAAGTTTTACAATGTGACCTGAATCAATATATCTAACATAAAGCAGTTTCACAGAAATCTTTTTTCCAGTTTTTGTCTAAAGATATTTCCTTTTTCTGCATAGCCGTCCCTATTCTCTGAAAGGCTCTTGTTAGGTTTTTCTCCAAAAGGGATTCCGGAATCCTCTATGGGAAGAAAGGTATATTTCTGTGAGAGGAATGCACACGTCAAAGGCATGTCCTCAGGAGGTTCTCTCCAGTTTTTAGCTGAAGATGTTTCCTTTATCACCGTGAGTCTCAAACCACTCCTGAATATCCCTTCACAGAATAAACAAAAACAGTGTTATGATACTGCTCAATGAAAAGAGAACCTTAACTGTGTGAGCGGCATTCACGTGACACAGAGCTGTTTCACAGAAAGCTTCCTTCTGGTTTCTCTCTGAGGTTATTTCTTTTTTAGGATATTCTAAAGGGCGTTTCCAAATGACCTTTCTCAGTTTCCACAGAAACAGTGATTTCAAACTGCTCAATCCAAAGAATGATTGAACTCTATGAGATGAATATGAACATCACAAAAGAGATGCGCAGAAAGCTTCTCTCCAATTTTTGAGGGAAGACATTTCCTTGCTCGACACAGGCCTCCGGTTGCCACTTACTATCCTCTCGCAGAACCCTCAAAGACCAACTTTCAAATTGGGAAATGTAGAGTAAGCTTTAACCCTGTGAAAAGAATGGACATATCAGAGAGTAGTTTCTTCGAGTGCTTCTTTCTCTTTTTTATTGGGCAACATTTCACTTTTGGCCAGAGTCTTCAATATGCTCTGAATATCACTCTTTTGGTTTTACGGGAACAGTGTTCAAACTGTGCCTTATCAGAAGAAAATGATAACTCCCTGAGAGGAATGCACACATCACCAAACAGTTTCTCAGAAAGATTCTCTCCAGTATTTATCTGACTATATTTCCTAATTCACCATAGGCCCAAATGTGATCCCAAATATCCCTTCACGGATCCATCCACGGGGGAGATTCCAAGCTGCATAATGTAAAGAAAACTTTACCTATGTGAGATGAATAAACACAGCAAACAGCAGATTCACAGAAAGCTTCTTTCCAGTTTCCTTCC
>NW_016820413.1:0-1667 GCF_001698545.2 Rhinopithecus bieti | reverse complement strand
ATATTTCCTTTAATATCTGGAATGAGACAAGGATACTCACTTTCAATACTCCTTATCAATAAAGTACTGGAAGTTCTAGTCAGAGCAACCAGGCAAGAGAAAGAAATGAAAGTCATTAAAATGGAAAAAGATGAATTCAAATAGTTTTCTTTTGCTAATGTTATGACCTTATATTAAGAAAATCTAAGGAGTTCATCACATCACTCCAAGATATAATAAACAGAGTAAGCAAAGTGTCAGGATATAAAATTTGCATAAAAATTAGTAGAATTTCTGTATACTAATACTGAATTATCTAATAAAGAAATCAAGAAAGCAATTGGATTAATGATAGCTACAATAATAATAATAATAAAACTTAACAATAAATTTAACAAAGAAGGTGAAATACCTCTAAAAGAAAACTACAAAATGCTGATGAAAGAAATATCAGAAGAAACAACAAATGAAAAAACATTCCATGTTCATGAATTGGAACAATTAATACTATTAACATAGCCACACTTCCCAAAGCAATATACATGTTCAATGCAATTCCTATCAAAATACTGATCTCATTTTTCACAGAAATAAAAAATATCTAAAATATGTATGAAACAACAACAAAAAATTTATACAGTCAAGGCAATTCTGAGCAAAAAGCACAAAGATGAATATATCATACTATCTGTCTTCAAAAGGCATTACAAGGCTAGGGTAACCAAAACATTATGTCACTGGCAAAAAATAAGACATATAGACCAGCGGAACAGAATGTAGAACCCAGAAATAAATTTACATATGTGCAGCTATCTGATTTTTGACAAGGTACCAAGAACATAAATTGGGAAAAGGACACCTTCCTTAATAAATAATGCTGGGAAAATTAGATATCCATATGCAAAACAATAAAACTGAACCCCTATCTCTTACCATATACAAAAATCTACTCAATAAGGAGTAACAACTTAACTGTGAGACCTGAAACCATAAAACTACCAAAAGCAAACACTTCAGGACATTGGTCGAGGCAAATATTTCACGGCTAAGAGCTCAAAGGCACAGGCAACTAAAACAAAAATAAACTAATTCGTAGGAGTTTCGTCAGGGTGGTGGGAAAATTGTAAGAAAAGTTACAGGGAAAGACACAAACCTTTTTGGAAGGCTGGGAGGTTTTGCAAAACTTTAGGAAAGAATTATGGCTGAAGGCAGCCAAATTATCTTATCTGGACCCCGAGAGCAAAGGGTAGATAACAAAGGAATGTAAACGAATTTATCTGGATACATTTTTTATTCTTGTCTCCAGAAACCAACCTTTGACCATTTGCGTGCAGCACTGCTCTCCATTGGAGCAGGGGAGGGGTCGACAATGTTTATTACCCACAAATTTTGTTTTCTCCAAGCCTTTGTCATTAAATCTGTAATAAATAAATATGAGCAGGGCTGGTTTATGGAGGCTGCACTCTCTCGGTGGCTGCTGCACTCTCTCGATGGCTGCAGCACTCTCATTGGTGGTGCTGAAGGATGCAGTCCCCTAGCCACACTGTCAGGCAAAATACCTGTGTTAGCATACTTCTTTCATCTGTCACTCGGCCAGAGTTTGCAGGACAGACTCGGCACTGATTGGGTTATTTTTACAATAAAAAAGCTTCTACATGTGTCTGTTAGCTGTATGAATGTCTTCTTTT
>NW_016820412.1:18534-22497 GCF_001698545.2 Rhinopithecus bieti | reverse complement strand
TGTTTGAAGACTATCAGGACAATAACATTTTCAGAGCACCTAATATATGCCAGGTATGTAGGTAAGGAGCATGTGAAATGTTGATATACTGTACATTAACTCACAAATATGCTGATAATTAGGTA
Source organism: Rhinopithecus bieti (assembly GCF_001698545.2). Lineage (NCBI taxonomy): Eukaryota > Metazoa > Chordata > Mammalia > Primates > Cercopithecidae > Rhinopithecus > Rhinopithecus bieti. Next base: position 22,372 of record NW_016820412.1, on the reverse strand, counting down.
CTGTTATTGTCCTCATTTTACAAATGATCAAATTGTGATATGATAAATACAGGCAGTAGTGCAAGATGTAAAAGGCTAAAATAAATATGATAGAAGTTCTTAGAGGATCTCCAGTTTTCCCCTTGCCTTCTACCTTTGTCACCTTTTCTTTCTTTTTCTACTATTTGTGAAATTTGACTGGCTGATAAACCACAAGACTTGCAAAACTGTTCTTGAAAATACTGTTTTAATGGTTATTAGAACCTCAAAAGAAGGATGAAAATAGAAATGATCCTGAACCATGGAGTTCCCTTAAAGTATAAAACTGCTGCCTAAACCAAAACCTCAAGTATATGCACTCAATTTCCCCCTATTTTATAAAATCTTGACCTTGCTTCAGTTGAGGAGTTACCTGGTCTGTAGACACTCCCTCATGTGCATCAGTTAAATAAACAGTCTTTCAACCTCTATTTAAGTCACTTAAATCATTTTCTTTTGACAAAAATAGCAATGTGGGTAAGTAATAGTGATACAGACAGGAGACAAGGAGACACTGGGTAGAAGAGGGTAGTTCCCCAGCAAAGGCCCCACCCTCAAGCCTGGAGACCAGGGTCCCTAAATGGGGACAGACATTTCTGTTTTCATGCCCAAAAAGTTGCCTTTTGGCCTGCCGCGCCCCCTATCCTGTACCCATATAAACCCCAAACTCCAGGCTCCAGAAGCAAACGAGCAGGCAAGGAGACAAGGAGACAAGCAGACAGACAGTAGAACAATGCAGCAGAGAAAGAGAGAAGAGGAGGAACGTCTGAATGCCAAGAGGAGTTCGGCTGGGGATGGTCAGAGAGGAGTTTGGCTGCTGGACAGCCAGGTTCCAGAGGAAGATCATCTTCCAACACCATCCGCCCTTCTGGCTCCCATCCATCCCGCTGAGAGCCACCTCCACCATTTAAAACTCCTGCATTCATTCTTCGAGTCCTTGTGTGACCCGATTCTTCCGGGACACTGGACAAAAGCTCGGGATACAGAAAGCTGTCACACTGCCCCTCTGTCCTTGCAGAAAGCAGAGCATCCACTGAGCTGGTTAACATTCAAGCTGTCCAAAGACAGCAGGGCTAAAAGGGCACACTGTAACACACACCCACTTGGGCTCCTACATCTGTCCATCTGCATGCTGTCCCTCCCTTCAGGGGTTGGAGCAGTGGGGGCTACTGAACAGGCAAGCCACAGCCCTGACAGCCCTTGTGACATGTCCTCTGAGGGGGATCAGGGAACTCTCCTGTTTCAGTAGGGCCAGGATTTGTAAGAACCCAGTCGGCCTGGCTCAAGCATTGATATTCTCAGGCACTACTGCTTTTTTCTTTGTAAATATTTTTTATGTAAATTATCGTGCATACAAAAAAGTAGAAAGAATCCTGTTATGAATGAAATTCCATAAATACCCATCACTCACTGTCAACACTTACCAAGCTGATCATTGTTTCATATATTCTTCATCCCATACACATTTGTTTGTTTTGTTGAAGTATTTTAAAGAAAATCTCAGGCATATGTCATTTCAATGAATTAAAACTTTATTACGCATTGATAAATAAGAGACTTTTAACCCTACCAAAATGCTATTGGCACACTTACTAATATTAACAATAATTACTTAATATCGTGTACTATTTAATCCATATTGCACCAATGGTCTCAAATTTCATCAAAGCTTTCAAAGTTGTCTTTTTTTTTTTTTTCAAATCAATATCCAAAATGTCCATATGTGGCATTTGGTGATTTTGTTTCTTAAGTCTAATTCACATGGTAAGTCTCCCCTCCTTTTTTTTTTTTTTTTTTTTTTTTTTTTTTGATAGGAGGAACCATGATCACTTGTTTTGTGGCGTGTCCCGTATAACACATTTAAGCCTTACTTTCTGGTGAACACGAACAGGGGCTCAGCGCTATTTCCCATAAGGCATGGGAAACAAAGGGGAAAGTCTCGATTGTTCACCTCATCAAAAGAAATTCCAGGCACCTAGCTTAACCTTGTTGGCTACCTTGAGAAGTAAATGAGCAACTTCATAAGCAAGAAGGTAACAGTAGCTTAAAATAATAGACAAAGAAGATAGGATGTTTGGTTTCCTACAGAAACTAAAGATAACAACATTTGTACCTGAGTTGTTCCTCAGGAGTTCAGACATTCACCAAAGTGATCTTCCCACACAATAGACATCAGATAAGGAGGAACCAAGGACTGAATTCCGATCAGTGTTCTTTGTTCTGAAGTTCTTCCTTGAGGAACCCAGAGGAAGTCATACACATGAAACAGAGCTAACATTCTTTTCTGCGGCCTACAAATTTTTGATTAAAACTTATCTTCCTTAACCAATTGCAAATCAGAAAATCTTTGAATCTACCTATGAGTTGTAAGACCCTCCTTTGAGATATCCTGCCTCTTTAGGTCAAACCAATGAATAACCTCCATGTATTGATTTAGGACTTTGTGTGTAACCTCTTCCTCCCCACCTTAAAAAAGTTTTACCTTTAAGCCATCAGGGAGTTCAAGTCTTAATCACTAGCTGCCTGATTTTCCTTGCTTAGCACCCTGCAATAAATCCCTCACTTTCTCTCACTGCAATCCCTATGTCAGTGTTTGGCTTTGCTGCACCAAGCGGGTGGACCCAACTTTGGTTTGGTAACATTTCTTTTTCTGCTGTATTTTCAGTAAACTTGTAGTGAGATATAGAAGCATGATTTTATTCAGATTTCACTTTTAGGCAAAAGTAAATCATCATTCAAGTGCTATTTACTTCCTATTGCATCATATCACGAGACACATAAAATCTCCTTGTAAAGTTTTAGTGTATCTGTTGTTGACCAGTGAGTTTATGTGTATCAGTCTGACACCGCCATTATAAATTTTCCCATCAAGCTTTTACCTAAACATCTTACCACCCATCGACCATAGTTATTTGGCTCTATTATCTCACTAAAGATTGCAAAATAGTGATATTCCAATCCCATATTCTCTTGTGCTTTCATTAGCTGGATTTAATTTTTTGTCACGAGAATGTATCCCACTAAGAATGTATGTCAAAATATTGTGGTTTTAAATCACTTAATTTCTTCCTTCTTATGTCTATCCCACTAACCGTATACAATTAGTACATCTGTTTCAGTTTGCTTTTATATTTTAGGATTCTTTTCTGTTCTGATTCAACATTTGTAACTAAGGAAAATATTTTTTGCATATGATTCTATAGTCAAAATCATATTCAAGTTATTTTCACAGAAATTTCACTTTCATTTTTATCCTCTCTCCTTGTTGCAGAAAGAGGGAGAGAGAGAGAGAGAGAAATAGATGGGGGGAGAGAACTTTCCACACCCTCTATTTGTGTTGTTCTGCACCATTCTGAATCTTGCTTTCATCACTTCAATATATATTTTATTACCACTGTGTTTCAATGTAGAGAGATCATTCTTGTTCCTTTACACAGCTGCGTGGTACAATCAGAGAACCTTTTAATATGCTTAGAGACATTTTGCATTGGGGAGAATATATCTTTTTATATATTTCCATATTTCTATTGAGCCGTTGGGCTTTTTTGTCACAATTTTTTAGTAGATCTTCATATAGGAGCAACATTGCACCTTACCTGTAAAAAATATAACCATTATTTCCCTAAGATTTTGGGTGTTTTTAAACTTTCCTTTTGGAAATATTTGGCCATTCAACAGAAAAGTAATCCCTTAATTCTTTGCAATCATATACTGGCCTTGAAATTTGCATAGCTGTATGAAATAAAGGGTGTTTAGGCATCAGTTAAAAAAAAAAAAAAGGTAATCCCAATCTACTGTAACCACTGGAAGTAGTATTCTT
>NW_016820412.1:13908-18150 GCF_001698545.2 Rhinopithecus bieti | reverse complement strand
AGTTTATTTTTAAAATATTTTTGTTTGAAAAGTAAAATTCATCTGAAATCCATCTGGAATTGGCTTTTTTTGTTTATGGTGTGAAGTGAAAATCATTACTGTTTGTCTATATACTGCCTCAATTTATGGACAAGGTGAACATTTTCACAGCAATATCACCTTTGTCATAAATCATGTGGCTGTATATATTGCTCTTTTCCTAGATTTAATTCTGTCTAATAGACAACTTAATTTGTCTATTTGTCTGCTCTTACACTTTGCTTTGTCTTCTTAATGATTTCTGTAGGTATTCTTGGGCCTTTGAATTTCCTTCCAAATTTTAGAATCAACTCACCAATTCTAACAATATCTCCCTAGGATTTTGATTGAGACTGCATTGAATTTATAGATAAATTTGAAGAGAAATGACATTTTTACAATGTTGGAAATAGCAATCTATGAATTTGATAGTCCTCCTTTCTTCACCATTTGTTTTTTACATTTCTCTGTACATTTCATTAGATTAATTCCAAGATGTTTTATTTTGATGTTATTATTAATAGTATTTTAAACTGTATTGGTATATTTGTAATTGATCTATAGTTACACAATTGTCTTTATGTATAATGGCTTGTTTCCAAAACAAGCTTTCAAAGTTTGGTAATTCCAGCTTTTGTCTTCTTCATCCCCAGCCTAAGTTGCTATTTCTTCATCATCTCAGTGTTCCTTTTTCTACCTATTGTCTCCTATTAGACTGATTATGTTTGTAAGATTATCTATATTAATAGAGACCAACATTGAAAACAACACTGACTTAAGAATTAAGTAAGAAGGAAAGCAAATCCAGAGAACTAAATGTGATAAAATGCTTCAGTAAAATGTATTGCTCCTTGATAAAAATAGCTAAAGCAAACAAAAAAAGAGAGTATATTTATTATAAGCCAAACATAAACTCAAGGCTATATCAACGTGAGAGACTAGGGATTAGACATATAGAGAGGCCAAATGCTAAATTATTTGCCTTTTTAGGGGGAAAATGATACCACTAAGTTTAAGAACTCAGTAGTGGTAAGCGTACATGATTATGCAGCTTAGGTTAAGAACAACCACCATAAGAACAAAAGCGGAATTAAACTTTGAAATCAGAAGAAAATTTAGTCTATTTAATGGAAAGCAAAAGAGGGGAAAAGAAAATAAATGTAAAACATCAATTGTAATGGCATAAATAGACTCCAAAACAACATGAATTAAAATTAATATAAACAACTTTAACTTCCCATTTTAAAAACTGAATATCTGTTATTGGAAAATTGAAATAATATATGTCTTATAAGATACACATGTGAGATAAAACAGAAAGTATAGAATGGTTGGAAAATAATTTAAATGTATATGTTATGCTATCATGAATAAAAGAAACTTTAATAGCAGCATATGGCAAAATAGTATTATAAAGACACTTTTCTTCAAGAATAAGCAGAGTATATCATAAAAGGAACAATGAAACAATAGGATAAAACCATCATAAACAAATAAGTAACACACAGTATGGCCTCAGATATTATGTTAGCAACTTTTGATAAAAGTGCCTGGATAAAGAGCTCAATCAACAATTGCATTTTGATATTTAACATATCCATTTCAGAGACTGATAGACCCGTGAAAAAGAAAAAGGTAGGGAAGACAAATGAAACTGAGAGCCAATGTTTTGAAATGCATGTTAAGGTAGCCCTCTAGGAAGACTGATAACACAAAAAAGAAACAAAGCATGGGAAAGAAGAGGGAAAATAACTATGGAAATATAACAATAAAAACTAAAAGATAACATTATCAACTATACACTTACGTATTTGTTAGGCTAGATTATTTCTAGAAAAGTATATGGGATGCCAAAACTGTCATAATAAATAAACTAATACTAAATATGTTTAAGCTTTTGTTTGAAATATGTAGTATAAGATATAGAAGGATACAAACCTGAAGTGGACAACTCAGTGAATTTGCACAAAAAAACACCACCCGGATCAAAAAAAGGAGAACATTACCAGCACGCTCAATGCCTTCACCATGCTTCTCCCAGTCAACACGACCCATCTTCAAATGTAACCTTAAATCACTGACAGTAATATAGATTACTGTATAGTCACATGATTGGCTTTTCTCATTGAATATTATGTTTCTGATATTCATTCAAGTTAGAGCATTACTAATTAATTCATGTTCATTGCTGTAAAGTATCCCATTGTATAATTGTACAGAAATTTATCAATTCTATTCTTCGTGGAAATTTGTTTTGTTTACAGTTTGGGATTATAACAAATAGTGCTGCTTAAAACAATTTTATATCGCTTCATGATTTTCTCCTTTTAAAACTTACTTTGTAATTCTAGAATTAATTATCTGTGATTGCGATGGATTGTTTGGATAGTAAGTTTAATTGGTATGCTTTCATTTACTATTTTAATATTCTTTTTTGTTAAAATTAAGAGCCAATATTTGAATTACGTTAACTTCTTATAACATACTGGACAACTTATGTTTATTTGTTGTGTATCTCAGAACACTGAAATGAACCTTATCTTTAAAGGATCACGAACTCTGTAAAGCACATGTGCCTAATTTTTTTTTTTAAGTGACTAACACTGCCTTAATGATCCCCTCATCTTGATTTAGGCAGATTTCTTCCTGGCTATAGGCCCTTGATCAACCTGTTCTTAGAGCATTTACTTTAGGAAATTTGCAATTGTAAATTATTTCTCCCCCCACTTCAGATATGTATCCTCTTCCAGCCTCTTGCCTGTTCTTCAAGTGAGTACTGTCTTTCTTAAGGAGCCTGGAGTTATCCATTTGAAATGTACTAATCAAGAAAGAGAGCACCCTTACCTCTCAAGCTCTGTGGGAGGGTAGGAGTTTAATTGGATGAGAGTCAATAAGCTAATACAAATGGACTAATCATAATGACCAAGCTCCCTGTAACTTCCTCTACTACTTTACCACAAGCTCACCCCAAAGCTTAAAATTCTTCTGCTTTTTGTTTCAGGGGAGTTGAATTTAATTTCTCTTCCCTATTGTGATAGTCTTGACCCAATTTGAGTAATATTGAATAAAGTCACTCTTACCTGCTTAACTTGTCAGTACAATTTTTCTTTGACAAAGGAGGTCATTATTTGGTTAATTTTTAATCTTTTGTGGTTATTCATTGGCTCATTATTTCCTGTGCCTTTTGGATCAGTTTTGATCACTTTGCCAGAGCAAAAAGTTACATATTTCTCAAAAGGTCCCCAGTTCACCTGAGTAGTCTACTTCTCTTCTGTCATTTCCAAGGTTTGTTTCTTTACCTTCTAGTAGAATTGGTTACTCCAACTCCTGACTTCATATACTAACTTTGATGTGTCCTATTGTCATAGCAAACCATGTGTCTAATTTATTCCTTTACTTGAAATATTAGTAGTTTCCATTTTCTGCTGTTGTTGCTGATGTTAATTCTTGCCCAAAGGGTCCTGGAGTTGGCTTCAAAGTGCACATGTCCAGTCAATCTCTTCATCATCATTAGTCAAACACGATGTGTCTGAACATAAAAAGCAACCTGAGTCTCCCTGGTTAGATCTGGCCATGCACAAAGATGGAGAAGCGTGACCTGGCAGCATATCAGGCTTCTTTTTCATGCTCTGCTACCCTGACTTCCAGCACAAGGGCAGTCTTTTTCCTTCCCTTGTGGTTTCTCCCTATGTTTTCCCGTACAATAGATTTACCCTCTTGTTCAAGCTGCCCATTTATCATCCCCACGCCTGACCCAGGTCTATTTAATCGTGTACAACATTTCCCTAACCTTACTAAAGAAATGGGGAAGGGAGAGAAGTTCTAAGATTTTGTGTCCCCTTGGTTCAGAAGCCATACCTCAAGGGAAAGAAAAAACAATATCATGATCCTAGCCTTGATGAAGTCAAGTATGTTGCCAACTATACTCCTCCTCCTTTGGCTCTGACTCAACAGGCCATCTTCTTTACACAAAAGCTATGTCTGAAATAGGGAAATCAGCTATTTGACACTTCCAGTGATTTATTTTGATATTATTTTAAACTAATTATTTTGATAATTATGTATTATCCTGCAAATGAATAAAAGTAGCTCCACCCTGGGGTCTTAGAACATGGTTCGTGCATATTTACTTCATCATTTTAAAACAGAATTCAAAGAAAAAGTTTTAAATATACTTTCCCTATGTTACATCATGTAGAAAATGATATTTCAACTTTCTACTTT
>NW_016820412.1:0-10684 GCF_001698545.2 Rhinopithecus bieti | reverse complement strand
TTTTTTTTTTTTTTTTGTTTGCTTTCAGGAAGTTTTCTGCCTCACTGATTAGTTTTGTTGTTGTTGTTTGTTTTTACCCAGAGAAACCGGAGTCAGCAAGAATGAAAGTATTCCAAACTATAGGTTTTTCTTCTCCATACCTGAAACCTCAACACTTACCTATCTAGAAAGCAATTGAGTATTAAGCTAGAATTATCTAACCTAGTGTAATGATAAGAGGCGGCCATTACATATAGCTGAGCTGCAGTTTGAATCATGAGGGTTCCAAATCCCTCTGGAGGATCCTACATTAAATGGTTTCAAAGTGTTGTTTCAGTACAAGCAACAGTTGCTAACATCAGCTTGATGTTGTTTAGCATCAGCAACACTTAGGAATGTATTAGAAATGCAAACTCTTGGTCCTCGTATTCTAATCAACCATCCAGGTGAGTCCATGCATGCTGAAATTCGGGAACCATTGTCCCATACACAATAGCTTTAGGAATGACAATAAAGGAATCCAGGAACTGATGCTTAGATTCTGTCAACTTTGACTCTTTTGTCTATATTTGTCCACAAGGCCTAACCAGTCACATGTAAGAGAAGAGTGGGCAAATCTTACTGAGACAACTTCCTTACCAAATAAACCTCCTTTTATAACTTAAAGATCTTGAATACAGAGCTATACTTTCTCCCTCAGTCACATAAAGTTCTCTGCTTCCTTTTTCAGCTTGGTCACCCCTTCTAAAGCCTAAACATATCACTGAAGAATATTGACAACAAGCCCATCTCTTTAACTGCAGAATTTCAGATGGGTTGTTGAGTGGCAGAAGGAGAGAGTATACCCATTATAAGTTGAGCGTCTATTCAGCCAGGAAAGATAAATTCAATAGAAGTGAGGTGACTAGATAGAGCAGGATTAGATAAAGAGTATCTTGGGTTGAATTTCCCTGGCCCTTTCTTTGCTAATTATGTATGCATCTGCCAATGACACTTTCCATACTGTGTTTTTTTCCTTTTAAATATAATGGTTGTATAATTTCTGTACCACTGCTCTTCCATACTAGAGGTTTATATCACTGTATCAGAAGAATATACCTTAGTAACCCATGTATATCTGTTTAAATGAATGCATATACATTTTTTTTTGTTTCTTGAATAAAACTCAGTGCTAACAAGGACACTCCCTCAGCAGGCGGAAGAAGCAAGTTTGGTCTTTGCCCACATGTCCCTGCATAATAATTCTGCTGCCAGATTTTCAAGATGCAATAGTATTTCCACTTCAATGTCATTTATCCATTTTTAAAAATATGAATTTGTAGTTTGTAAATTTGCAAATCATACATCTGATAAGGGCTTATGATCTAAATTGTATCAGAAACTCACATAACTCAATAAAAACAACAACAAAAAAACCCCACCAAATAATCCAATTAAAACATGGACGAAGAATTTGAATAGCTATTTCTTCAAAGAAGACATAAAAATGACTAACAAGTATACGGAAAACGGAGTCTATATCAATAATCATCAAGGAAATGCAAGTTAAAACCACAATGAGATATCACCTCACTCTTCTTAGGATGGCAATTAAAAAAAATAAAATAAAATAAGTGTTGACAAGGGTGTGAAATGTAAATTGGTACACTGTTGGCAGCCATTATGGAAAACAGCATGGAGGTTCCTCAAAAATTAAAAATAGAACTACTGAAGCAGGATATTTCCCTGATCTGTATGTGGGTCTCACGACAGGGGTTACTCAGCCCGCAGCTATCAACCCCTCACAGGAACGGTAGCATGCAGGTGATCAGGTACAGGAGCCGGGATGTGCCCTTTTGAGCACTGGCAGGAATGAACTTCATACTGGCCCAGCAGCACTGTCTGGTGGGGGCAGTGTTCCTGTGACTCCAGAAGCCCCAGAGAGAGCATTACAGTCAGTGCTTTTTTAGCTTTGTTGCCTGTGGATGGCTTAAGTGTTAACAACTCAGTGGAGTGTGACAGCCTTTTACATCTATACTCATGACTCCAAGCTCTTGTCCAGCGTCCAGGAAAAATGAGTTTGCATGAGTGAATTCAAGATGGTAAATGTGGGGGATTTTATTGCCAATGAAAGTGGCTCTCAGTGGGAAGAGGAGCTGTAAAGAGGACGGAGCAGGAAGGTAATCTTCTTCTGAAGTCCAGCCTTCCCTGACCAGACTCATCTCTGAAGCTATGCCCTCAAGCCATCCCTCTGAAGTCAAGCCACTTCTCCCCAATGTCCAACTGTAGTCTTTGGCATTCAGCTGCTTCTCCTCTCTCTGCCATATGAGCCTTGGGATTTTATGGGCACAGGATTGGGGGTGGGGCCGGCCATGGGTTGTTTTAGAAAAGGCAACATTCAAATGAGAAAACAAGGATGTAAGTTCTCACTTTGGGCCATGGTTCCAGGGTTGAGGATCGGGCCCGAGCCAGAGACCTTCCCTCTTCTGCCCAGCATTTCCCTTCCTCCTGTCCCTATCACTACTAAATGACCCAGCAATCCCGCTGGGTATATACCCAAAGGAAATGAAATCAGAACATCAAAGAGATATCTGCAATCCCATGTTAATTGCAGCACTATTCACAATAGCCAGAATATGGAAACAAGTTTCTGTCAATTGATGAATGGATAAATAAATTATAGTATATATACACAATGGAATATTATTCAGCCTTAACAAAGAAAGAGATCCTACCATTTACAACAACATGGATGAACCAGGAGGATGTTAGGCCAAGTGAAATAAGCCAGACAGAGAAAGAAAAATAGTGCATGATCTCACTTATATGTGGAATCTAAAAATAAAATGGAATACAAAGAGAATATAATCATGGTTACGAGGGGTAGACGAGTCATAGGAAATGAGGAGATGTAAGACAAAGGGTACAAAGTTGTAGTTATATAGAATAAACAAGTCTAGAGCTCTAAGGTACAGTGTAAGGACTATGTTTACACTATTATATTATACACTGGAAATTTGCTAAGAGAGTAGATTTTTGGTGTTCTTAGCACACAAACAAAAGGGTAACTAGGCAAGAAGATAGATATGTTCATTTGCTTGACTATTACTTACTATTTCACTATGTATATAAAAACATCGTGTTGTACACCTTAAATATATATAGTAAAATATGGATGTATTGTGGATATATATGGATATATAAATAACTCTGTTGCCAGATTTTCAGGGTCCAGTAGTGTTGCCTCTGCACAATAATTTATCCGTTTTTTAAATATAAGGCATTTTCTTGTTTTTTGGCATTTCCCATTTGTAAAAGCTTTACATATATTAAGGATAGTAATTCTTTGCCTACGATATATGTTGCATACATTTTCACAGCTCACTGTCTTTTACATATTTTTCATATATAAACCAATTTTTTCTTGTCTAAACAAATTTATTAATTTTCCCTTTATGTTTCTATATCTGTTCTAATATTTTAAAATGTACTCTCAATCCAAATAAGAGTTAATAGTCACTTACATTAAATTTTATCGTTTTCAGGTTACTTTTCATCTTTAAATTTTTAAATAAACTGTAATGTACTTTATTGTAAGGTATGAGGTGCTATTCTAATTTTTTTTCTCAAATATATGTTTACTTCTCTGCAAATCATTTTGAAATACTTTATCCTTTCCAACACTTTTGAAAGTCCATCTTTGTAATGATCTATATTCGTATTTATTCATACATATATCTAGACTTTCTGCTTTGTCGTATTCAGTTCCTTATTTTTTGATGTTTTGATCTATGAGAGGGCAAGTCACCACTGATTCTCTTTTGACACGTATGCTTTAGTATTTCATCTTGTTCTTCTTTCAATGGAAATTTAGTCTCTCATTGAGACATTCATTTCCATACCTCCAAATCATAAAAGGAATGAACTTTAATTAATTTCAGGNTATCGTTTTCAGGGTACTTTTCATCTTTAAATTTTTACATAAACTGTACTGTACTTTATTGTAAGGTATGAGGTGCTATTCTACTTTTTTTTCTCAAATATATGTTTACTTCTCTGCAAATCATTTTGAAATACTTTATCCTTTCCAACACTTTTGAAAGTCCATCTTTGTAATGATCTATATTCGTATTTATTCATACATATATCTAGACTTTCTGCTTTGTCGTATTCAGTTCCTTATTTTTTGATGTTTTGATCTATGAGAGGGCAAGTCACCACTGATTCTCTTTTGACACGTATGCTTTAGTATTTCATCTTGTTCTTCTTTCAATGGAAATTTAGTCTCTCATTGAGACATTCATTTCCATACCTCCAAATCATAAAAGGAATGAACTTTAATTAATTTCAGGATAATGGAAATTATATACAAATATTTATATTTCAAAAACAGAGTTCATGTATTGTACCATGGCCCTCACTATACAGTTTAGTATTTTTCTTAATGCAGATCCTTTTAATATATTTAAAGCATGTTGACAGTTGTATTATGTATAAGTCAGTGGCTGTATAAATGGAAAAAAAGTCATTACTTTAATTAAATACTATTAAATTCAAATCACACATAAAATGTGTGCATATATTAATATATTCTCATTTAAAACAATCAATTTAAAGACAAGCCTAAAGTCTTCCTTGAACATTACTTACCATGCTCTTTCCCTTTCTCAGGTTGATACGCCAGACATGTATCATGGATTTATAGCTTTATTTGTCTTTCGCATAAATTGGATGATGTGTTAAAACATAATATGAATGCATCATTCTGCATTTATTTTTTATTCCTCAATAAGTTATCTTGATTATATTTACAAATCAATTCACATATATCAACCACAAAGTTATTAACCACTGCAGAGTATTAATGGTACACTGTGATATACCTTATTGATGGACATTTAGCTTTTATCCCATTGTCATTACTAGAAATATCAATGCAAAAATAAATAAACCAAGTCATTAAACTTTTGGGCCGGCCGCAGTGGGCCTCACGCCTGTAATCCCAGCACTTTGGGAGGCCGAGGCGGGTGGATCACCAGGTCGGGAGATCCAGGTGTGGTGGCCTGTAGTCCCAGCTCCTCGGGAGGCTGAGACAGGAGAACTGCTTGAACCCAGAAGGCGGAGGTTGCAGTGAGCCAAGACACTGCACTCCAGCCTGGCAACAGAGCGAGACAGAAAGAAACTTACCCTTCAATCAGACAAGTATGAAATCATTTCTTCTTCATACATCAGTCTCTGCTCAATATTATTGAAATTGTAAAATGTTTGTTTCTACTTTTGTGTTGCAGTGGAAGACAATATTTTATTATAGTGGACATTAGAAAGTAATGCTATCACAGTTTCAGATGACCCACTTCTCAGTTTTATTATTCATAGGATATTATCAGCTAGAAGGTGTTTCATGTATCAGCAATGTGAGATACATAGTTCATTCTGTAGCTAAAATACCATTGCCTAGTGCATTCGTGGTTGATACAGGAGTGGTTAATAGGTTTTCAGTAATATTCCTCAAATATGAAGTTTGTTTCAGTGACTTGCCAGATTTAAGTTGGTGTCAAAACAAGACAAAAACTTAAGCCTTCTGAAACTTCAGAGCAATTCTCCTTTTAGCCAAAAGAAACTGACCTCACATCGTGGGCACTACCACCATAAGCCCATGAGGAGTGCTGCCAGGCTACCACTGAAATTCCTTTAAGGTCCAAGGTATCTTCAGTCAGCTTGCAGTGAGTGTTGCCCAGCCTGGGACTCATTGTTCAGGGCAGTGGATCCCTTCTGGCCCAGGGCAAGTCCAGAAATGCTATTCAACATCTAAGGCCTAGAATCAGAGACCCCAAGAGCCTGCTTGGTGCTCTACACTCCTGTGGCCGAGGTGGTACCTAAGGTGCCAGACAAAGTCCCCTTTACTTTCCCCTCCAATTTTCTCAAGCAGATGGAGTCTCTTTCTGTAGCCATCACAGCTGAGTATGTGCTGAGTCTGACCTAAAGCCAGCAAGTCTCAGTCTCACCCAAGTCCCATGCCATACTACCTAGGTATTGCTGCTGGTTATTCAGGGCCCCAGTGTTCTATCCTGGAACTGAGTTCTTCCCTTCAAGGCAACAGGTTCCTTTATGCCTCAGGGTGTGTCTAGAAGTGTTATCCAGAAGCTAGGGCTTAGAAAGGGGGCCTTGCAACTCGGCATGGTGCCTTATCTTGTTGTAGCTGAGATGGTCTCCAAGATGCAAGACAAAATCCTCTTTACTCTTCCCTCTTCTCTTCATAAGCAGAAGGAAAAGTCTCTTTTGGAGCCATGATCTGTGCATCCTGGCGTTGGGGAAGGGGTGGCATAAGCATTCCTTTAGCTATGCCAGCTGGTGTCTCGGGAGATTTTATATCCCCCAAGTCCAGTGGCTCTGAATGTAGTTCAGCACTAGAACTTGCCTAAGAGTTGCACGCCTTGTGACCTTGACTGCCTTTCAAGCTTATTTATTATTGGGACATCTGAAATACAATAAGAACATTGCAATTTCAAAAAATTAATATTATACTTTTTGTTAAAATATATAATATTCCTGTTTTCATTTGGAAACTATTATGCTGTTGGGAGTTCTTGTAGAATCAAAAGCAGGTGCCAATTACAAAATCAGATGCCTCTGAGAATCTAACATGCACAGATCAATGCTGATGAAATTTGGTCATCCCTAATAGTTTCATGACAGGATATAGAATTGATGTTTATGCTTCAGGCATAACCAACCCATCAAACCCAGAATATTTAAGACACTGATAAAACCATCTGGCAACTTTATGTACTTATTAGCAAAGTGCAGATTTTGCCCTTTAATTTTAAATATAATAATTTAGACATTTGTTTTAGGGAGAATGAAGAAGAACAGAAGGTGCTGTTCACACTCCAGATTTAAAAAGTAACCTAAACTAAAAGTAGAGCTATGTCAAACAAAATGTATTCCATAGAAAACACAACTGGCTGACAGTGACAAGGAAGCAGACACTTGGACTGGGAAGAAGATGATTAGGAATAAAGCCAAAATACATGATGCATACTGTGAACAAATATATTTGATTAATAGACTTCAGGTTGCAAAACCCCAAAGAGACAGACAATGAAAATGTAAACACTAATTATAATTTGTTCTTGGTTCCCTTCTATATAAAGATTAATGAAATTACATGAATCAGAATGCAGGAATAACTTTCATAAAGTTTAAGGAAAGAGATCAAGATTATTCTTTCCTTTTTTAAAATTATACTTTAAATTCTGGATACATGTGCAGAACATGCAGGTTTGTTACATAGGTATACACGTGCCATGGTGGTTTGCTGCGCCATCAACCTGTCATCTACATTAGGTATTTCTCCTAATGCTCTCCTTTTTCTACCCCCTCCACCTCCCGACAGGCCCCGGTGTGTGATGTTCCCCTCCCTGTGTTCACGTGTTCTCTTACTGAATACATGAAAGTGTTCAAGATGGAAAATATCTTTTATATCATCTTTAAATATGATCTGTTAGACTAATAGTTACATGCTTGGATACAGGCTTCAGTGGTGTATGACAAAAAAGTAAAACATTATAATAAAAATGATTTTACTTTTAACAATAAGGACTAAGAAAAGCAATAATAAAACTATTAAATAATCACTTAAAAAAACACACAAGTCCAAGTAAAACAATGACAGAAATCTGGTAATGTTTTTCTTTAATACATATCCAAGTGAAACAGAAACACAAGAACATCTTGTGGCTTTTAGCATAACAATACTCTAAATTAATCTGTCTTAGCTTTGAAGATGTTAAGGAAAATTACAAAAAGACAAGAATGATCATTTTTTAAAATGTGGGCAGTTCATTTCCCTACCTGGAATAGAGAAGATCTTGGAAATTTAGAAGCAAATCTTATATATTTATATATAGATATAAATCTAAATATATGTAAATATGTATTTACATACTTATATATAGATATATACCTAAATCCATGCCTCTGTAAAAGTCGTATGGAATAGTTGGCCTATAAGCCAAATGTAAATAAGCAAAGAAAAAATTCTTGGCATTTTCTGAAGGCTTTAGGCAAAGGTGAAAGAAAGAGTAGAATCACATGTTCTTTAACCTTTAATTACTTTTGTTTCCAATCAGAAGAATTCTAATCTGAAGAAGAAAGTTCTATGGGGAAGTATTTATAATTGTCATCGTGTTTTCTACAGTAATAGAAAGAGAAGGGGTAAGAGACACGAAAGAATTATCCAATCATTAGCCAAAGTGGCAGCTCCAGTGTTCCCATTGTAGATGTACAAGAAACTATTATTCATTGTCTTGACGTAACAGACTGAAGAGAAAGTAGTGAGAGAGTGTAATAATGATAATTAGTAGTAAAGAAATACCTGTCAATTCCAATTATTCAGTATAGTCATCAGAGAAAGGAAGAATTTCCATGGGAATTAATTTTGCCAATTATTGTTGTCTTTATACAATGGTCTCAAAGGCACATAGCTATTCTCACAAAAATCTGTGACAAAGTTTTTTATATCATACAATACATAACATCTGGCCCCATAGAGTTGCTATGATGATTAAAGTAGCAAAATGTCTAGAAGTGACTGGCAGAGAGTAAGTACTCATATGAGTATGTATATTGAATACATATTTTTAGAAGTCAGTAACCAATAGATGCAATTGTAACTAAATCAAACAGCCAGCTACTACTTCATTAAAGTCCTATGAATGTTTTGTATTCGTATAATCCAGTATATTCAAAACTACACCAATGGTACGAACTTTGATTTTAAGAGGAAAACAGTTGGATTTGTCTCCTTAATTTTATTGGTTATTTATCTATTTTAATGGGTTTCACACATTGAACATTGTTTTTAGTGATAGCAACAACTTTCCATTTTGAGTATTTTTTTTAAAATGCAAACAGAAACTTAAAAATAAGGAAATGATGGCACGGATGATATGTAGGTATGACAAATGTAGGTATGACAAAAACTACATATAAAGCTAACATTTTGAAACATACTGATATGAAAGAAATAAATAACTACATTTTTCTTTGTTTAAACCATTGTTTCAGTTTTGTATATCAACTTTTAAATCAACTAATTGTCTGGCATGAATTATGAAACCATATGGCACTCAGTAATAATTTATCTAACAAATGATATATGAGACCTTTATGGAAAAATTACAAAATGATAAATGATATAAAAGGACATAAAATTATCTAAGCGAATATAGTGTGATGCCATGATTATTAATGAAAACTTAATATTGTGAACATGATGATTCTCCCCAAATAATCTAGCAATTCAATGGAATTACAATGAACAATAACTCCCATCACCTTTTACATGGAACTAGATAAATACATCTAAACATCACAGCAAAAACAAGTCGAGGTTACCTTTTCTATCAACATTCATAGTGATTTTAACACATTTGAGCTTGAACCTTTGCCCTTCACCTCATGGGCTCCAGCGTGGAAACTATATTATCCCAGAAAACATAGAGCCCTGAAGCTCAACAAAAATTATAAACCTAGTGCTTTAGCTTCATGCAACAGGATAAAGGAGCACAATTACAAGGAAATCAAGAGAAACAAGGAGCTCAATGACTTGCCCAGAGAATCTGACAGACACAAGCATTAGTATTATCACACAATTCTAGTTTCAATTAAATCAAATAAGCAGGATAGCCTGAGAACCGAGTGGGATGAGCACAATGATTACAAGCTTTTGAGAAAAGTGTATGAAAAGCCAAGGATGCCATGAAAAGTTTATCATCAAGACTGAAGAGAAATGAACTAAATAACGCTCCTTTATTGGGAAAATCAGCCTATGAAACATTGTCAAAAGACACAACTCAAAATTAAACAACAGTAACAAACATTAACTAAGTGATATATTGAAGTACGTACCAGATCTGGGAGATTCAACTCTCAAAAGAATAACTAATGCTTATTAGGTTTAACCAAAAAAATTAAGTTCTTTTTCTGTACTGTCTATTTGATGGAAAACAGAAAAAAACCCAAAACATATTTATTTGCATAGTTTGTTTATTAAGATCTGTTCCATTCACTTGTGATTATATGTGTGTGTGTGTATATATGTGTGTGTGTGTACACAAATTCATATTCAAAACAAATATGGCTCAGAACATTAACAGTCACGAGTAGATATGTACCATGAGGAATCTACTTTAAAAGGCAACTTGTCTCATGTTATACAAGCATTTTTTACTATGTTATATCTTTTCCTTCTTTTGTTTATGGAATTGTTGACTATACATACAGAAATTGAATCTAATGAAATTAAAAATACTTTAATAAATTAACTTTGACATCGATGCAGAAAATACATATGCATATGAATATTTATAGATATACATAAAACAGTATATATGATTCAGAATGATTCAGAGAGTTATCACATAGGCCCATGATCAGATGTGCATATACATTTTTACCTCTTCTAAAATATATGTAAAATAAAATTTTCCAGTTTGACTATGCTTATACGCACAGTTCAGTGGCATTAACTACATTCCCATTGTTATCCAAGTACTAAGTTTTGATAGACATAACCATATAAATCATTGGAAAAGGATGGTCTATTAATGGTGTTGGGACAATTGATTTTCTAAATGAAAACAAAATAATTTCTTTCTTATATAATAAGCAAAACTAAATCCTATGTGACTTAAAGATCCAAATGCAAAAATCAAATTTTTCA
>NW_016820411.1:0-566 GCF_001698545.2 Rhinopithecus bieti | reverse complement strand
AAATATTTCAGTATGAAATATAGTTCTTTTAAGAACTTTTCTTAAAAGACAATTTTCAGGCCGGGCGCAGTGGCTCAAGCCTGTAATCCCAGCACTTTGGGAGGTCGAGACTGGCGGATCACAAGGTCAGGAGATCGAGACCATCCTGGCTAACACAGTGAAACCCCGTCTCTACTAAAATACAAAACTAGCCGGGCGAGGTGGCGGGCTCCTGTAGTCCCAGCTACTCGGGAGGCTGAGGCAGGAGAATGGCGTAAACCCGGGAGGCGGAGCTTGCAGTGAGCTGAGATCCAGCCACTGCACTCCAGTCCAGGCGACAGAGCGAGACTCCACCTCAAAAAAAAAAAAAAAAAAAAAAAAAAATTTTTTATTTAATCCCCTAAAAAAAATAAAAAATTCCTGGCCAGGTGCCATGGCTCATGCCTGTAATCCCAGCACTTTGGGGGGCCAAAGCAGGAGGATCGCTTGAATCCAAGAGTAAGAGACCAGCATGGGCAACATGACAAGACACTGTCTCTACGAAAAAATACAAAAAATTAGCCTGGGATAGTGGTGTGCACCTATAG
>NW_016820410.1:0-1414 GCF_001698545.2 Rhinopithecus bieti | reverse complement strand
TGAACCCTTGGGGTAAAACAGTCCAGGTGAGTTGAGATGTTGGGTTTGAAGGATCTTCAAAGGCAAACAAGAATTGAGAGTCAGGATGTACAGGGATACAGAAAAAGGCATCCTTAAGGTCCAGGACTGTAAACCACTCTGCTTCCTCTGGTATTTGGAAAAGCAGATATAAGGGTTAGGTACAGCTGGGTATAGAGGGACAGCAGCCTCATTGATAATCCTGAGATCTTGCACTAACCTCCACTGTCTGTTGGGTTTCTGTATTCCTAAAATTGGAGTATTGCAAGGGCTATTGCATGGTTTTACTAGGTCTTGGGCTTTTAGGTCCTTAACAGTCTTTTGGAATCCTTGCTGGGCCTCAGGTCTAAGGGGGTACTGCCTTTGGTAGGGAAAGGAGGCGGAATCCTTCAGTTTAACTTGAACAGGACAGACATTCTTTGCTCATCCATATTGTCCTGTTGCCCAGCCTTCAGGATTAATTCCTTCCTCAAGCAGGGGACAACAAACGGGTGTTCCTTCTCCTATGTTCAGGTGTATAATGGCCCCTGCTTTTGCTAGAATGTCTCTCCCTAACAAGGGAGTGGGGCTTTCAGGCATAATTAGAAAAGCATGTGATAAGAGTAAAGTTCCCTAGTCACAGCTCAGTGGCTGGGAGAAGTATCTAGTGACTGGCTGTCCTAGGACCCCTCGGATAATGACAGATCTGGAGGACAGTTGTCCGGGACAGGAGAGTAAGACTGAGAAGGCCGCACCAGTGTCCAGGAGTCAGTTAACCTCCTGGCCCTCAATGGTCAAGCATACCTGGGGCTCTGTGCAGGTGATGGCATGGGCTGGTGCTTGCCCCAGGCACCCTCCGTCCTGCTGCTGGATCATCTGGTTAGTGGCTTCTGACTCAGAGGACCCTCATGACCTGGGGCAGTGGGCCTTCCAGTGATTCCCTTGACATAAGGGGCATGGAAGAGGGGGTGACTTATTTCTACTTGGAAAATCTTTTTTAAAGTGCCCTTGCAGACCACACTGGAAGCAAGCCCTATTAGTTAAGCATTCAATTTGCCCAGCTTTTCCCTTTTCCAGAGCCTCCAAAGTCCACTTGCCTCAGGGCCATGACTAAAGCGATGGCCTTTTTTAATCCCATTTGTCCTGTTCCGTCTGCTCCTCCTGATTTCTATTACAAAAAACCAAGGTTGCCAAGTTCAGTAGGGTTTCTAAGTTCTGCTCCGGGCCTAAGGCAGACTTTTGAAGTTTTTTTTCTAATGTCTGCAGTTGACTGAGTGATAAACTTATTCTTTAAGATTAGTTGGCCTTCAATAGAGTCAGGTGACAGGGAGGTATGTTTCCTCAATGCTTCCCTTAGTCTCTCCAGAAAGGCAGTAGGATTTTCTTCCTTTCCTGTGTTATAGTGGACATCATTGAA
>NW_016820409.1:0-1675 GCF_001698545.2 Rhinopithecus bieti | reverse complement strand
GCGCAGGGGTAAGCACAGGAATATTCCACCTGCAGGGTGAAGATAGACACCATACAGCTGTGAACGCGCGCAGGGGTAAGCACAGGAATATTCCACCTGCAGGGTGAAGATAGACACCATACAGCTGTGAACGCGCGCAGGGGTAAGCACAGGAATATTCCACCTGCAGGGTGAAGATGGACACATACAGCTGTGTATCAGTTCACATTGCATTTTTTTGTCAAACAGCAGACTTACCTCGGATTTGGGAATGTGGTTGTGTGGATGCCTGTTGCATGCAGCCGTGAGCGTGAGTCTCAGACCTATTCCTGAGTGAAAGAGGCAAAAAGGTGACACAATTATTCATGCCATGTGGCTTTCTTCAGAGTTCAAAAGCATGCAGAAGTAAACAAGATACTGCTAATATTCATTAAAGTATAATTTGAAAAAATACAGATGTTTTAAAATGTTTACTTGGAAAAGGAACCATGCAACAACTTTGGAAAACAAGAGCAATGCCTGGCTTGTCCACACCGGATTCCGCAACTAAAACCGTGTGGCCCTGTGGCAGAAGGTGGCAAAGACACCACTGTCTGGACAAGTAGCCTGGAAACCGACCTGCGCATAAATGTGGGGACTTAATTTGTGTTGAGCATGGCATTTCAGAGTAGTGAGAAGCAGACCTTTCAATAAGTGGTATCGGGGTGATTGGCTGTATAGTTAGAAGCTGGTAGAGTGCGGCTCCATCTCTCAAAAAAATGCACACACAGAAAACATTAAACCCAAACCATGTAAGCACTGAGAGAGTATATGAGAGGATATTTAGGATCTGGAAGTGATAAATGCCTTTCGTAGGCCAAACACAAAATCCTTGAAGGAAAAGCCTGACAAATCTAACTGCAGAGTTTTTAAACATTTCTGTGCAATCAAAGACATAAAAATGTTAAACGACAGTCTGGAAGAAAATAGTTGTAATATTTATAACATTCAAATGTTTACCAACCAGAATCTATGAAGAGATGCTTGAAAGCAATGAGGAAACTATTTTTGAAATTGAATAGAAAAGTGGGCCAGGCACAGTGGTTCACCATTGTAATCCCAACACTTCAGGAGGCCAAGGCAGGAGGATCACTTAAGGCCAGGAGTTCAAGACTAGTCTGGACAGCATAGTGAGACTCTATCTCTGCAAAAAATAAAAATTAGCCAGGGTGGTGTGCCACTGTAGGCTCCCAGCTGCTCGGGAAGCAGAACAAGACCCTGTATCCCCCCCCCAAAAAAAAAAGAAGAAGAAGAAAAAAAGAATGAAGTCTCCATACGTGCAGTTCCAAAAAAAAAAAAAAAACTAAATGAAGCAAAACATGAAACAGTGAAGAAGTTGGCAAAAATTATATAAAGGTGGATCTATGTGGAGTTGGTGAGGATGTAAGGAAAGAGTGAGTCTTTTATTGGTTTTTCAAAGAACCCATTGTGATCATTATTCAGTTTTTTAATTTTAATTTATTCATTAATCTTTCCTAATTTCACTTTTAAGCTTTCAGACCATTTGTTTTGCTGTTCTTTTTCTGTCTTTTCAAATAATTTGCACGGTCACGGTTTGGGGACCTTTTTCTAAAGATATATTTAAAGCTCTAGCTTCTCAGGGCACAGCTTTGACCACACCTCATGTTTTGGTGTGTCCTGCTTTCACTGTTCATTT
>NW_016820408.1:0-2196 GCF_001698545.2 Rhinopithecus bieti | reverse complement strand
CAAACCTGCATGTTATGCACATGTACCCTAGAACTTAATGTATAATAATAAAAAAATAAGTAAAATAAAATAAAATAAAATGCTTTCTATAATAAACACTGCAAAAATTTGAATCTTCTGGTTCCTGTAAGTTGAAATGATGCATTGTGTCTTTAAATATATATTCCAGTAGTCACTCATTTAAATAGTTTATTAGAAAACTCTAGGCTGTACATGCATTATAGTTCTCAGAAATGAAACTGATGTGCAAAGTTAGCACAGTCCTGAAACACATTAAAAATGATCAACTGAATATTCTCTGTATTAGTATCAGTTTTCTATTGTTGCCATTACAAACAACCACAAATTTAGTGGCTTGAACAACACATTTTTTAGCTTGCATTTCAGTAGGTTAGTAGTCTGAAAGTCCAACACAGGTTTCACCAGACAAATACTGAGGTGTCTGTGGGGTTCAATTTTCTCTAGAGGCTCCAGGGGAATGTTTCAAGATTAGTTGGATTGTTAGCAGAATTCAGCTCTGTGAGGTTGTAGGACCAAAGACTTAACTTCCTTTTTGGCTACTGTCTATTGCTTTCCCCAGGATCTAGAGGTTGCTGTACTCCATGACTCATGGCCTTCTTTCATTTTCAAAGGCAGCAATATCATGTTCTTCCAATACTTCAAATATCTACTTATTTTTTCATCTCATACATCTTATGATCCAAGAATGTTTCTCAATTTGGAGATTTCATGTGATTATATTGAGCCCATGTGTATAATCCAGGATAATGTACTTGTTGCAAGGTCTATACCTGTAATCACGTCTGCAAATTCCCTTTTGCATGTTCGGTAAAATGTTCACAGGTTTCAGAGGTCAGGGTGTAGACTTAATGGAGGGCCATTACTCTGCCTACCACATATCCTAACATAGTAGGTGGTGGTTTTTGAACATTCCAGGACTACTAATATTGCATTGTGGGGAGTAATCTAAATTCAAAGACTTTACTCAAAATTTTTAACCTTTTGATGGCACCCAGAGTCAGCTAATGCCCTTAGATCAAAAAGTGACTGCAGATGATCAGCTGAAATCTCAGTGGTTCTCCACACTATAGAATCTTAAGACTGCTCATTCTCTTTATTTCAGCGGAACTATGACCTTTTCTAACACAAGCTTTTTTTTAGTTTATTTTAGCAGGAAGGTTTGTCATGAATATTTTCATACTACATTACAGAAGAAATCTCTAAGCATGTGTTTTAATTTATGTAGATGTTGTGTCATCAAACCTGATTTGTTTCTTACTCTTTGTCTATAGGATGTTTTTAAGATTTATTCATGATTTCTTAGCTGCGTCTAGTTTCTCATTTTTGCCTCTTGTAAACTAGTCTACACAGGCATCAGTTGCACCTCACAAAATTATCTGTTTCCTTAATTTAGGATAACTAAGTGGCAAACCTCCTCTAACATACCTCTTGATGATTCAATTTTAGATTTTCTCTGTATTTACAGGCAAGATGTATAAGCATTTACGTTCCCTGCATAGTTTTGATGATGCCTTAGAATTGCTGTATCTCTTTACACACCTATTAGCAATGCATTAAGACTGCTGCTTCCTCAGTGTTTAAAAATTGTTATTATACGACTTGCTCACTTTGGTCAACCTCATACCTCTTACACAGAATCTTACTCAAATTTTATATATTTCTGACTTCAATTGTGCTTGAGTATATTTTCGTAAGCATTTTAGCCATTCAGCTTTTTTGTTATATAAATTATTATCATCTTATGTGTCCTTTGTTCTACTTGGTTTGTTCATTTTCAGAGATTAATTGTATACTAATCATTTGCAAATTACAGACATCGTAAATAACTTCTCAGTCTATTATCCATTTGTTAATTTTATCTGATAATTTTGTTGACCATAAATATTTAATAGTTATTTACTAAAATCTATTTTGTTTGTTTATTTCTATTAGAGTTTATTTTTAGGGGCACTTAGGGGATCATTTTTAAGTATGCTTTATCCACCTCAGTTTTCACTATCTCCCTGAAAATGTAGTTCTCAGTCATTTTCTCTAATATAAGTATTGTTTGCTGCCATCTTTTGCAATTAGTATGATCTACATTGATTTTAATATTTAAAGTGGATCTGAATATTTGCAGAGTTGTAGTCCTTCATATTAATTTTAGAATAATAATTAGTGTCTCAAAATGTACTT
>NW_016820407.1:0-816 GCF_001698545.2 Rhinopithecus bieti | reverse complement strand
AGTGAAATTTTGTAGTGCATTGAAGCTTATGGTGACAAAGGAAATATCCACAGAGAAAAGCTAGAAAGAAGCTTTCTCAGAAACTTTTTTGTGATTTATGAATTCATCTCACAGAGTTACATAATTATTTTCATGGAGTAGTTTAGTAGCACTGTTTATGGGTAATCTGAGAAGGGATATTTTGGATCACATTGAAGCCTATGGTTACTAAGGAAATATCCTCAGATAAAAGGCAGAAAGAAGCTTTCTGAGAAAGTTCTTTGTGATGTGTGAATTCACCTCACAGAGAAACAACTTTCTTTTCATGGACGAGATTGCTAACACAGTTTTTGTGGAATCTGCAAAGCATATTTGCGAGCACATTGAGGCATATAGTGAAAAAGGAAATATCCTCCAAGAAAAACGAGAAAGAAGCTTTCTGAGAAACTGCTTAGTGATGTGTGAATTCAACTCATAGAGTTACACTGTTCTTTTCACTGAGCAATTTGATAACACTGTTTTCTTGGAATCTGCAATGGCATATTTTGAAGCATATTAATGCCTACTGTTAAGAATTAAATATCCTCAGACAAAAATTAGAAAGAATCTTTCTGAGAAACTCCTTTGTGATTTGTGAATTCGTGTCACAGAGTTACAATAGCCTTCCAAGGAGCAGTTTGCTAGTACTTTATTTGTGGAATCTGAGAAGGGATATTTTGGATCACATTGAAGCCTGTGGTGACAAAGGAACTATCCTCAGATACAAACTAGAAAGAAGCTTTCTGAGGAAGTACTTTGTGATGTGTGAGTTCATTTTACAGAGTTACACCTTTCTTT
>NW_016820406.1:166143-168062 GCF_001698545.2 Rhinopithecus bieti | reverse complement strand
GCTCACTGAGAGACAAATTGCCTTTCTTTGTAAAGTCGAATTTTTATATCCACTCATACAGAAAGAAATACCTAATTAAGTTTCCATTTGAGTACAATAAGATATTATATTTTTTCACCCACCATATATGTCACTGAAGTTGGCAGAGCAGCAAAACTTTTAGATCTGACTACATGAAGACTCTTGAAATTGGAAAAAAAAAATGCATTATCAATGCATACAAATTATGAGTATGAAAACTAGGCAAGAGTTTCTATTTCCTTACTTTCATACACAACCATATCATAAAGCAAATGCCTTATGTAGAATACATTGTTGAGCAAATCTTTAAAAACACTGTTAGCAGATATAGTTATGCTCAATATATTTCAGAGTGTAAGCCCCTTCAAGACAGAAGTTATAGATTTCAGTAGTATTATCTCTTAACCTCAAAATATAAGATGGCAGATGTAGTTCATAGCAATTCAGAAAGCATGCATTGAAAATAATTTAATTTGCCTCTAATCTCAAAGTATGGCTTGAAGACATGTTGAAAGTATGACTTAATGATATTAAGTATAAAGAGGACAATTTGTAAAGAGTACACATGAAAGACTAAAAAAGGAAAAAAAATAATTTCCAACCAAAAGAAAGCAGGAAAAGTATTAATATTAGATGAAAAGAATTTAAACCAACAAACCATTGAATGGGACAAAGAGATTTATTTTATATGGGGTAGACACACACAGAGCAGTAAATATGAGACATGAACTGACAAGACTTTTATTGTTTATTGGGTGCCAGGCATTGTGGTAAATTCTTAGAGAATGTCTCATTTAATTTTTACAAACATTCTGTAAAATAGGTAACATTTTACACATTAGGCAACTGTGACTAAGATAGGCTAAGTAACTTCCCTAAATAAAACAAAATCAAACAAACAAAAACAGAAACACAATACAACAAAACAAAACAATGCCCCACAAAATATAGGCATCTAACTCCAGAGTTATATTGTCACCTTAGGCTACTAAATTTGAAAATCTCAACTAAACGAATGCTTATATTGGGAAAATATAAATTACCAGAATGCTTTCTCCTAGAAACCCAAAATTGACATAATATTAAGAAATCTCCCAGTCGTGTTAATAGCTTAAATCTGGATAGGGCAATATTATAAGATAATGAAAGTGTTTGATGAATTCCATTTCACACATGATACCAAAGAAATAATACTTAATGTGACGAAGATTAACTCTTTAGTCAATGGACAACATCTCTCTTTCTGTTAAACAATAAAGGTAATCCCAATTAAATTAGAAGCAAGTTAATATTACCTAGAAAATTCTGGCCAATGTTATAAGAATTTAATTAAATAGAGTGTTAGTGTAACTATCAAACATATGTAAGTCAAAGTTTACATATTTATTGATAATTTGAGTATTTACCTAAAAGTTCTCTGAGAATGAAAGTAATGATTGCTAATGCTTAAATATGCATTCTAAAACTTCACATAAAATAATTTAACCTCCCAACAAAACTATGAAGGAAATACAATTATTATCATCCCTATATTACAAATAAGGAAACAGGGGCACTAATGATGGTAGTGACTAGTTTAATGCCACACAGCTAGTAGATAATGGGACTAGGATTTAAATCCAGGAAATATGGCCCTAGAATCTATTTTCTGAACCCCTATACTATAGCATTTATTAGCATAATAAGAGAACATAGTAATGAGGCCCCATGTAATAAAATATATCAATACTTTCCCTCTACTGAGAAATAACCAATTAAAATCAACAATTAGCAATTACCAAGTGAAAACTAAAATGAAAAATAATAATTTAGAAGCAAAAATTATGAAATATATGCTTAATAAGAAATTTTATTTCCTTCCTTCCTTCCTTCCTTCCTTCCTTCCTTCCTTCCTTCCT
>NW_016820406.1:160391-162621 GCF_001698545.2 Rhinopithecus bieti | reverse complement strand
CTTCCTTCCTTCCTTCCTTCCTTCCTTCCTTCCTTCCTTCCTTCCTTCCTTCCTTCCTTTCTTTTCTTTCTTTCTTTCTTTTGCATTTCTACATAACTAAGGCTGCTAGTTCAATATCTCCATAATATCTTTCTTCAAATTGGATTTTATTTTGTAGCTCAACACCTGAGAATGTTTTCTTTGAGGGATATTTTGGCCTTTTAAAGACAGCTTTCAATTTAAAACTTCTCCCATCTTTTACACATCTCAGTGTTTTTCTGCTTTCCTCTTGGAAGAGCTCATTAAACTTTAAAGCTTAATTTTAAGGGAAAACACCTGCTTACCTCTCAGAATTAACATTGTCTCATAGTTTCTGGTCTCAAATCTATCTCTGACCTTCCCACCAGCTCAGTCACAGTTACACATTTTATTTTATTTTTTAAGCAGCTTCACTGAAGTATAATTGATACACAAAGAACTGCACATATTTAATGTGTGCAATTTCATGAGTTTGAACATAGGCAGCACCGTGATACCATCATCATATTTAAACTGGTAGATATATTTAACATATCCTAAAGTTTTCTCATGCCCCACTTTTTTGTTGTGTGTGTATATGTGTGTGCATGACAAGAATACATAAAATAAGATCCACTCTCTTAACAAACTTTGATGTTCACAATACCATATTGTTAACTGTAGGCACTATGTTTTACACCAGATTTCTATAAATTATTCCTCCAGCAAAACTGATGAGGCTTTATATCCGTTGAACAGTAACTCCTCATCTTAAAGACATTTTAAATATTTTATTCAGCACGCCTTCTGTGTCAGACGTCTTTCCCTGCACCCAGTTCAAGGTATTACATGAAACAGAAACTCAAATAATTTATATGGAATGAGTAGTAAGATGTGCATTCCAAAGGAAATTCTGAATTGATTTTCCAACAGAGACACTTATCAACTAAGAAAAAAAAGAGGTGATAATATATTAAAACAATGGATACTTTCAATAAAATAGCCCATAAAATCTATGACTTGCAGTTAGTCCAGCGTCCTTCTCAGTAAAATCAGTGACAACTTTAGTGGGAATTTTGGAAAGCATTATGAGTATGTTTGATTGTCATAATAATGAGCGAGCTTTTGGAATTCGGTTAGAGGTAAGGAATGCTAGATTACCTGCAAGCCTAGGGAAAATGCTGAATATTGACCTTGAATGCCTTTTGAATGTCCCATCACATATTCATGTAGGTGAAAACTCTGTCTATAAGTTATGTCAGTCTAGAGCCTGACTCCCTGTTACACTAAAACTTAAGGTAGTTCAGCAAAATTTTAATACCCTGGAATTTGTTTTATTTTCTTTCTTTGTTTTTTTTTAGAAATATGGTCTTGCTCTGTTGCCCAAGCTGGAGTGCAGTGGCATGATCATAGCTCACTGCAACCTGTAACTCCTGGGCTCAAGTTATCCTCCCACCTCAGCCTTCCAAAGTGCTGGAATTACAAGCATGAGCCACCACGTTTGGTCATAAATTTCAACAAAAGCAATTACGAAGTAGGTCAAGTATCTGGTTTTCTATGTAATTTTATCATGTTTATTTATAATTTTGAAAAAACATTTCACCGATATTAACCTTAATTTGTGATAAATGAGTGGCTACCAGAGGATACCTGTACCAACCTGTACTTGTAGCTGTCATTCTTACAGTGACTTATATATTTCTGTATTTTAAATGATCAAATGTAAGGAGCAAAAATAAAACAAAAACGCTTAAATATTTGATATTTGGTTGTATAGCTTGAACAAAATATTTCTAGTAATGTCTATTGTACCTTTTTCCCCTGAGTTACAAAATCATCAAGATTAAGTGAATATTTTATTTTAAAAAGTGAGCTGATGATGTTGGCAAAGACATGTCAAAATTGTTAGAAAAAAAGGAAAAGTTTGAAAGGTGTAATACTTTAACTGGAATTTTAAAATTTTCTAATCAAAAGAATAAAGTTCTCATTGTTTTTATAAAATACGCAGATAATTGTAAAGTGTGGGAAGACACACAATATTGGTGAAAAACTGTATCTTACCAAGTCTATGAGAGGTTACTAGTAGAATGATAATCTGTGTGAAATCTTGCTAAAATATTTCTTATAGTCTACTGAGAATTTTTAGTGCTTTGAGAAGAATTGATTAGTTGATTAAAATATTGAAAGTGGACTATTTAATAAGCTATAGTAAACATATTTTATTACAAATAAG
>NW_016820406.1:147284-157974 GCF_001698545.2 Rhinopithecus bieti | reverse complement strand
TAATATTTTTGTATGTGGATGCCTGGTGTTTTTAGCACCATTGTTGAAAAGACTATGTTTTTCTTATTGAGTCATTTTTACTCCATTGTCAAAGATCAGTTGATTATATTTGACTGAGTCTATTTATGGGCTCTCAATTCTGTTCTGTTGGTCCATTTGTCTATTCTTTCACCAAAATCACAGTCTTGAAACTAACTTTATAGTAAGGCATGAAGTCAGGTCATATCAGTCCTCTGAATTTGTTCTCTTTCAATATTATAGTGGCTATTTTGGGTCTTTTAATTGTCCATATAAACTTTAAAATCAAATTGTTGATATCCACTAAAAATCATTTTGGGGTTTTTACTAGGACTGCATTGAAATTAGACCAATTTGAAAAGAGCTGACATCTTGAAAACATTGAGCCTTCTTATTCATGTAAGTGAACTATCTCTCCATTCATTTAGATATTCTTTGACTCCTTTCGTCAGTGACCACAGTTTTCCTCAAATACATATTTTATCTATTTTGGTAGGTTCATACCTAATTATTTCATCTTTTGGCACCAATGTAAACGGCATTGTATTTTTAAGTTTATATTTTATTTGTCTATTGTTGACATATAAGAATACAATTTGTTCTATGTTTTGGCTATTGTGAATAATGCTGTAATGGACATGTGAATACAGATATATCTTCAAAATGCTAATTTAAATTCCTCTGGATATAAAACCAGAAGGGGAACTGCTGTATCACATGATAGTTTTATTTTTATTTTTTCAGAATCCTTCATACTGTTTTCCATAATAGCTATATCAACTTACAAACCCACCAACTATGTTCTCTATATGGAGAAAAGGGGGATATGCTCCCTTTTCTCCGTATCCTCACCAATGCTTGCAATCATTTAACTTTTTGATAACAGCCACCAGTATTAATCCTTTCTTACACTGCTATGAAGAAGTACCCAAGACCAGGTAATTTTTAAAGGAAAGAGGTTTAATTGACTCACAGTTCCACATAGCTGGAAAGGTCTCAGGAAATTTACGATCTTAGTGGTAAAGGGAAGCAAACACATCCTTCTCCACAGTGGGGCAGGAGAGAGAAATGCTGAGCAAAGGAGGAAAAGCCCCTTATAAAACCGTCAGATCTCATGATAACTCACTTACTATCATGAGAACAGCATGAAGGTAACCAACCCCATGATTCAATTACCTCCCACAAGGTCCCTCCCAGTACATGTGGAGATTATGGGAACCACAATTCAAGATGACATTTGGCTGGGGACACAGCCAAACCATATAATTCTGCCTGTGGTCCCTCCCAAATCTCATGTCCTCACATTGCAAAACAAAATCATGTCCTTCCACCAGTCCCTGAAAGTTTTAACTCATTCCAGCATTAACTCAAAATTCCAAGTCCAAAGACGCATCTGGGACAAGCCAAGTCCCCACTGCCTATGAGCCTGTAAAATCGAAAGCAAGTTAGTTATTTCCTAGGTACAGTGGAAGTATAGGAATTGGGTAAATACAGCCATTTCGAATGGGAGAAATTGGCCAAAACAAAGGGGCTACAGGCCCCATGCAAGTCCGAAATCCAATAGGGCAGTCATTAAACCTTAAAGTTCCAAAATGATCTCCTTTGACTCCATGTCTCACATCCAGGGCATGCTGATGAAAGAGGTAGGCTCCCATGACCTTGGGCAGCTCTGCTTCTGTGGCTTTGCAGGGTACAGCTCCACTCCTGGCTGATTTCACAGGCTGGCATTGAGTGTCTGGTTTTTCCAGGCACACAGTGCAAACCGTCAGTGGATCTACCATTCTGGGGTCTGGAGGACGGTAGCCCTGTTCTCACAGCTCCACTAGGCAGTGCTCCAGTGGGGACTCTATGTGGGAGTTCCAACCTCACATTTCCCTTCCATACTGCTCTAACAGAATTTCTCCATGAGGATTCTGTCCCTGCAGCAATCTTCTGCCTAGACATCCAGGTGTTTCCATAAATCCTATGAAATCTAGGCCAAGGTTCTCAAACCTCAATTTTTAACTTCTGTGCACCTACAGGCCCAACACCATGTGTAAGCCAGCAAGGCTTAGGGCTTGCATTCACTGAAGCAACAGACTGAGGTATACATGGCCCCTTTTAGCCATGACTGGGGCTGAAGCAGCTGGGATGCAGGGTACCATGTCCTGGGGCCACATAGAGGAGGGGGTTACTGGACCCAGCCCAGAAAACTGTTTTTCCCTTCTAAACCTCTGGACCTATGATGAAAGAGACTGCTGTGAAGGTCTCTGACAAGCCCTGGAGACATTTTCCCCATTTGCTTGGTGATTAATATTTGTGTCCTCATCACTTATGAAAATTTCTGCAGACGGCTTGAATTTCTTCCCAGAAAATGGGGTTTTATTTTCCATTGCATTGTCAGTATGCACATTTTCACACTTTTATGCTCTGCTTCCTCTTGAAAGCTTTGCTGCTTAGAAATTTCTTCTGCCAGATACCCTAAATCATCTCTCTCAAGTTCAAAGTTGCATAGATCTCTAGGGCAGGGGCAAAATGCCACCAGTCACTTTGCATAGCAAGAGCGACCTTTACTCCAGTTTCCAAGAAGTTCCTCATCTCCATCTGAGACCACCTCAGCCTGGACTTCATTGTGCATGTCACTATCAGCGTTCTGGTCAAAGTCATTCAATAAGTTTCTAGGAAGTTCCAAAGTTTCCCACATCTTTCTGTCATCTGAGCCCTCCAAGTCTCCAGGAAGTTCCAAACCTCCCCAAATTTTCTTCTCTTCTGAGACCTCCAACTCTTCCAACTTCTGCCTATTACCCAGTTCCAAAATCACTTTCACATTTTCAGGTATCTTTACAGCAGCACCCCACTCTCTGTGCTACCAATTTACTGTATTAGTTTCTTCTCACACTGCTATGGAGAAATACCTGAGACTGGGTAATTTATAAAGGAAAGAGTTTTAATTGACTCACAGTTCTGCATGGACTGGAAGGCCTCAGGAAACTTACAATCATCGTGGAAGGGGAAGCAAACACATCCTTCTTCACAAGATGACAGGAGTGAGAAGTTCCAAGCAAAGGGGAAAATCCCCTTATAAAATCATCAGATCTTGTGAGAACTCACTCATTAACAGGAGAACAGCATAAGGGTAACTGCCCCCATGATTCAATTAAGTCCCACCTGGTCCCTCCCATGACCCGTGGGGGTTATGGGAACTACAATTCAAGATGAGATGTCGTTGGAACACAGGCAAACCATATCACCATCCTAACAGGAATGAAGTGATATCTCATTGTGCTTTTTATTTGTATTTCTCTGATAGTGATGTTGAGTACCTTTTCATGTACCGGCTGGTCATTTGTATAACTTCTTTAGAAAAATGTCTATTCAGTTCATTTGTCCATTATTCAAAATAGGTTATTTGCTGTTGTTGCTGTTGTTTTACTATTGATTTGTATGAGTTTCTTATATATTCTGGATATTAACACCCTATCTGATATGTAGTTTGCAAATATTTTCTTCCATTTGGTAAGTTGCCTTTTTATTTTATTGAGTTTTTTCTTTGCTGTGCAGACAAATTTTGATTGAATGTGGCACCAATTCTTTATTTTTGCTTTTGTTGTCTGTGCTTTTGCAGTCATATTCATCAAATCTTTGCGTGTGTGTGTGTGTGTGTGTGTGTGTGTGTGTGTGTAATCAGTCAGCTCTAAATAAGAAGGAAAACCTCCCTTTTGGGACAACATGGATGAACCTGGAGGATATCATACTATGTGAAATAAGCCAGATACAGAAAGACAAATACTGAATAATCTCACTTATGTGTAGAATTTACAGAAGTCAAACTCATAGGAAAAGAAAGCAGAAATGTGATTGCTGGGAGTTATGAGGTAGGGAAAATGGAAAGATTTTGGTCAATGGGTCAAACACTTTCGTTATAAAATAAATAATTTCTGAAGACCTAATGTGCAACATGATAACTATAGTTAATAGTAATGTATTGTATATTTGAAATTTGCTTAGAGTGTAGATTTTACATGTTTTACCACAAAATGGTAAGTATATGAGTTAATTGCTGTATTAATTACCTTAATCATGGTAATCGCTTCACTGTATACATATATCAAAACATTATGTTGTATACCTCAAGTATATGCAATTTTATTTCTCATTTATACTTCAATGAAACTGGGGGAAAACATAACATATTCATACTATTTTACATGTTTCTTTTTTCATGTTTCCCCATGTACAGTGCAAGCTTCTCAAAGGTAATAATTATATCTCAATAAGTTATTTTATGCTTTAAAAATAAGGAAAAAAATACAATTGACTTTATATTAACCTTGCATACTGTAATCTTGCTGTAATCCCTAAGTAGTTCAAGGATGCTTTTGGTGATTATCTGGAATTTTCTACATAGATAATACTGTTAGCTCTGAACAAGGATAACTTTACTATTTCTTCTTGATCTATACACATTTGATTTACTTTTCTTGTCTTACTGTCTTAGCCAGACTTAACTAAAATGTTGAATAAAAGTAGTGAGAACAGACAACCTTTCTTTTTTCATGATCTTGGTGGGATGACATTATTTCTCATCATGAATTATGATGTTAGTTGCCAATTTTTAAATTGTTGTTTATCAAGTTGAGGAAGTTTCCCTAATTACTAGTTTGACTAAAATTATCATAAATGGATGTTGGATTTTGTAAAATACTTTTTAAAATCGATTGATATTATTGTATAATGTTTCTTCTTTAGACTGCTGATGTGATGTATTACATTATTTGAATGATGAACCAGACTGGCATACCTGAAATAAATCCCACATTGTTGCGGTATTTAATTCTTTTTATACATTGCTGGATTCTGGTTGCTACTATGAGTACTTTGTTCAGGATTTTTGCATCTATGCCCATGAAAGACATTGACCTATAAATTTCTCTTCTGTAATATCTTTACTTTTGGTTTTAAAGTAATTTTGACTTCACAGAATAATATACAAATTGTTCCCACTGCTTTTATTCGTGGTTTTTAATTTAAAACTTTGAGGGTACATAGTAGGTGTGTATATATATGTGTGTATATATGTGTGTATATATATGTGTATATATGTGTGTATATATGTATATATATGTGTATATATGTGTGTGTGTGTATATATATTAAATATAAGATATTTTGATACAGGCATGGAATATGAAATAAGTACATCATGGAGAATGGGGATTCATCCCTTCAAGCATTCATCCTTTGAGTTACAAACAATCCAATTATAAACTTTTAGTTATTTAGAATGAGCAATTAAGTTATTATTGACCATAATCACCTTCTTGTGGTATCAAGTAGTAGTCATTGTTCATTAGTTCCATTTTTTTTTTTTTTTGCATCCCTTAACCATCTCCAAACACCCTCAGCATCGCACTATGCTTCCCAGCCTGTGATAACCATCCTTCTTCTCTCCATCTCCATGAATTCAATTGTTATGATACTTAGATTCCACAAGTAAGTGAGAACATGTGATGTTTGTCTTTCTGTACCTGGTTTATTTTGGTTAACATAAGGATCTCCAGTTCCATTAATGTTGTTGCAAATGACTGCATCTCATTGTTTTTTCTTTTTTTATGGCTGAATAGTACTTCATTGTGCACATGTACCACATTTTCTTTATCCATTCATCTGTTGATGGACATTTAGTTTGCTTCCATATCTTCGCTTCACAATAGCTATAACAAACATAGGAGTGCAGATGTCTCTTCTATATACTGATTTCCTTTCTTTGGAGTATATTCTTAGCAGTGGGATTGCTGGATCATATGGTAGCTCAGTTTTTAGTTTTGGGGGGAGTTTCCAAACTGTTCTCCATAGTAGTTGTACTAATTTACATTCCCACCAACAATATACAAGGGTTCTCTTTTTTCCACATCCTCGCCAGCATTTGGAATTGCCTGTCTTTTGGCTGTAAGCCATTTTAACTGGAGCGAGATGATATCTCCAGTGATATCAGTGGTGACATGAATAACAGTAGTGACAGTGCATATTCTCGTCATGTTCCAGATCTCAAAGGAAAGGCTTTCAGTTTTTCCCAATTTAGTATGAGACTAGCTGTAGGACTGTCATATGTGCTTTTATTGTGGTGAGGTATGTTCCTTCTGTACCCAGATTTTTTAGGGTTTTTATAATGAAAGGATGTTGAATATTATCAAATCTTTTTCAGAATCTATTAAAATGATCATATATTTTTATCCTTATTTTATTAATATGATGCATCACATTGATTTGCATATGTTAAACAATCCTTGCATCCCAGGAATAAATGCCTCTTGATCATGATGAATGATCTTTCCAATGTATTGTTGAATTCTGTGTGCTAGTATTTCTTGAGGATTTTTGCATCAATAATCATCAGAGACTGGGGTTGGTGGCTCACACCTACAATCCCAGGTCTTTGGGAGGCTGAAGCAGGTGGATCACTTGAGGCCAAGAGTTTGAGACCAGCCTGGCCATCATGGTGAAAACCCATCTCTACAAAAAAATACAAAAATTAGCTGGACTTGGTGGTATGCACCTGTACCACCAGCTACTCAGGAGGCTGAGACATGATAATTGTTTAAACCTGGCAGGTAGAGGTTATAGTGAGCTGAAATTGTGCCACTGCACCCCAGCCTTGGCAACAGAGCAAAACTCTGTCTCAGAAAAGAAAAAAAAAAATCATTAGCGATACTGGCTTGTAATTTTCTTATTTTGATGTTTCCTTGACTGCTTTTAATCTCAGGGTAATACTAGCATTGTAGAAAGAGTTTAGAACTATTCCCTCCTCCTCTACTTTTCAGAATACTTTGAGTAGGATTGGTATGAGTTATTCATTATATGTTTTGAAGAAATAAGCAGTGAAATCATCAGGTTAAGGGCTTTTCTTTACTGGAAGAATTTTTTAAATTTTTATTTTACAGCTTCCATTTCATTACTTGTTATTGGTCTGCTCAGATTTTGGGTTTCTTCATGGATCAATCTCGGTAGGTTATATGTGACTAGGTATTTGTTAATTTATTCTATATTATCCAATTTATTGGCATATAGTTGCTCATAGTAGTCACTAACAATCCTTTGAATTTCTGCAGTGTATGCTGCAATGTCTCCTTTTTCACTTCTGATTTTATTTATTTGTATCTTGTCTTTTATTCTCAGTTAGTCTGGCTATAGGTTTGTCTATTTCGTTTAACTTTTCAAAAACCAACTTTTGTTTAATTAATCTTCTGTTTTGTTTTTCTAATTTCAATTTTATTTATTCCCATTCTGATCTTTATTATTTCTTTTCTTCTACTAATTTTAGGTTTAGTTTGCTGTTGCTTTTCTCATTCTTCAAGATGCATTGTTAGGTTGTTTAAAGTTTGTCCTCTTTTTTTGATGTAGGCACTTGCAGCTAACAACTTTCCTCTTAGTACTGCTTTTGCTGTATCCAATAGGTTTTGGGATGTTGTTATTTCATCCTCATTTTTTTCAAGAAATTTTTAAATTTCCTTCTTAACTTCGTCACTGACCCACTGGTCATTCAGAAGCATAGTGTTTAATTTATATGTATTTGTGTAATTTCCAAAATTCCTCTTATTAATTTCTAGTGTTTTTCCATTGTGATCAGAAAAAAAATGCCAATATTATTTCAATTTTTGCATGTTTTAAGACTTGTTTTGTGACCTAACATATGTCTGTCCTTGAGAATGATCCATGTGCTGAGGAATAGAATGTGTATTCTGCAGCCGTTGGGTGAAGTGTTTTCTAAACATCTATTCTATCCATTTGTTCTACAGTGCAGATTAAGTTTTAGGTTTCTTTGTTGATTTTCTGTCTGGAAGATCTGTTCAATGTTGAAAGTTGGGTGTTGAAGTCTCCAGCTATTACTATATTGACACTTATCCTTCTCTTTGGTTCTAATAATATTTTCTTTATATATCTGGGTGCTTCAGTGTTGGGTGCATATATATTTACAATTTTTATATCCTCTTGCTAAATTGACCGCTTTATCATTTTATGGTGAGTTTCTTTGACTCTTACAGCTTTTGTCTTGAAATCTATTTGGTTGGATATTAGTACAGCTACTCCTACTTTTGGGGAGTTTCCATTGGCATGGGATATACGTTTTCATTCCTTTATTTTCAGCTTACATGTGTCTTTATAGGTGAAGTGTGTTTCTTGTAGGTAATAGATCAGTGGGCGTTGTTTTTTCATTCAGCCACCCTATGTATTTGGATTGGAGAGCTCAGTTCATTTATATTTAATGTTATAATTGATAAGTAAGGACTTACTCCTGTCATTTTCCTGTTTGCTTTCCGGTTGTTTTAGTGTCTTCTATTCCTTCTTTCTTTCCTTTCTGTCTTCCGTTAGTGAAGGTAGTTTTCTCTGGTGATATGATTTAGTTTTTTACTTTTTATTTTTTGTGTATCCATGTATTTTTTTTTTTTTTTTTGGTTTAAGGTTACCATGAACCTTGCAAATACTATCATATAACCCATTATTTTGATATAATAACAAATTAACACTGTTTGCATAAGCAAACAAGCAAAAATTGAACTAAGAAAAGCTCTATGCATGAACTTTATCCCCCTGCTTTTTTATCTTTTTGCTGTTTATATTTATATCTTATTGTACTACGTCTTGAAAAGCTGTTTAACTTATTATTGTTATTAGTTCATTGTTTATTCTTTCTAGTAAAGATAACAGTAATTGACATACCACAGTTACAGCATTACAGTAATCTGGGTTTCTCTGTGTAGCTACCATTACCAGTGAGTTTTGTGCCTTCAGGTGATTATTGCTCATTAATATCCTTTTATTTTTCTAAATAAAGTATTTTCTTAACATTTCTTGTAGGATAGTTCTGGTATTGATAAAATCCCTCAACATTTGTATTTGTCTTGGAAAGTCTTCATTTCTTCTTCATGTTGGAAGTACCACCACCAGGAATGTCAGGCTACCATCAGGTGATGGTCATGTGNAACTTTATCCCCTGCTTTTTTATCTTTTGCTGTTTATATTTATATCTTATTGTACTACGTCTTGAAAAGCTGTTTAACTTATTATTGTTATTAGTTCATTGTTTATTCTTTCTAGTAAAGATAACAGTAATTGACATACCACAGTTACAGCATTACAGTAATCTGGGTTTCTCTGTGTAGCTACCATTACCAGTGAGTTTTGTGCCTTCAGGTGATTATTGCTCATTAATATCCTTTTATTTTCTAAATAAAGTATTTTCTTAACATTTCTTGTAGGATAGTTCTGGTATTGATAAAATCCCTCAACATTTGTATTTGTCTTGGAAAGTCTTCATTTCTTCTTCATGTTGGAAGTACCACCACCAGGAATGTCAGGCTACCATCAGGTGATGGTCATGTGGTTTTAAACTGACTTTTTAAAATAATAATTGGTTGCAGCCAGTTCCAGGGAAAGGCAGTCTCCCAAGAGATAGAAAGCACCTAAATCTGGTGATAAGTAGCTTGCCGATCAGATCTAAGGGTTTGGGCAAGTGGGCTCACACATGCACACTAAGAGGCAAAATCTCAGAGTTTAACTGGTATATAATCATCCTCCAAGAACACTTGACTGGTAAGGGAAAAACACCTCAAATGAGCATGCACTAAACTTCGGTAAACACACTGTGAACATGGCCCTTCCTGAGCACTGACAGGCCACGGTGCATGTGGATAGCCCACCCTAAAGGAAGAATCAGGGAAAAATAAAGGCAAATCCCATAATGATGTCAATGTATAAAACCCCAAAGCAAGCGTTAGGCAGCGCACTTGGACTTTTCAAGTTGCCTGCTTGGCCCTCTTCCAACTATACTTTACTTCCTTTTGTTCCTACTTTAAAACTTTTAATACACTTTCATTCCTGCTCTAAAACCTGCCTCAGTCTCTGCCTCTGACTTATGCCCCTCAATCGAATTCTTTCTTCCAAGGAGGTAAGAATCAAGTTGCTGCAGACTGGTATGAATTCGCCGCTACTAACATATTGACAACCAATGCCCCTGTCAAATAACACTATACTACTTCATGGGTATTGCATATACCTTATAACAGTTTATTCCAAACTATTGTCTCCCATCATGTCTTACATTATTCACTTTCATTTTACTTATCCAGAAACCATAATCTTCAAATACATTTTACTCTCATTATTTTGAACAAGTGTTCTATGTTAGATCAATTAAGAATTAGGAAAATAAAATATTTTATTTTGTCTTCATTTATTACTTCTCTATCTTTATGTAAATCCAAGTTTCTGATTTATTTTCTTTCTGAAGAATTTCTTTTAACTTTTCTCACAAGGAAAGTGTACTGGTTACAAATTACCTCAATTTTTGTTTGACTGAGAATGTACTTCTCTTTAAATTTTGAAAGATAATTTAATTGGATACAGAGTTCTTGATTGGTGTATTTTTTTTTTTCCTTTCAGCACTTAAATTTTTCACTCCATTCTCCATGCTGGTGTGGCTTTTGAAAAGATGTATGATATAACTTGTACACTTGCTCCCCTATAGGCAAGTTATGCTATTTGTCAATTTGGCTGGTTCCTGGTGCCCAGATATTCTGTCAAGCATTATTCTGGATGTTTCTGTAAGAGTGTTTCTGAATAAGAGGTACAAATAAATTGATGGACTTTGATTAAAGAAGATTGCCTTCCATATTTTGTGCAGGTCTCATCCAAT
>NW_016820406.1:144486-147224 GCF_001698545.2 Rhinopithecus bieti | reverse complement strand
GCAAATCCCATAATGATGTCAATGTAT
This sequence comes from Rhinopithecus bieti, assembly GCF_001698545.2. Taxonomy (NCBI): domain Eukaryota; kingdom Metazoa; phylum Chordata; class Mammalia; order Primates; family Cercopithecidae; genus Rhinopithecus; species Rhinopithecus bieti. Next base: position 147,197 of record NW_016820406.1, on the reverse strand, counting down.
AAAACCCCAAAGCAAGCGTTAGGCAGCGCACTTGGACTTTTCAAGTTGCCTGCTTGGCCCTCTTCCAACTATACTTTACTTCCTTTTGTTCCTACTTTAAAACTTTTTAATACACTTTCATTCCTGCTCTAAAACCTGCCTCAGTCTCTGCCTCTGACTTATGCCCCTCAATCGAATTCTTTCTTCCAAGGAGGTAAGAATCAAGTTGCTGCAGACTGGTATGAATTCGCCGCTACTAACATATTGACAACCAATGCCCCTGTCAAATAACACTATACTACTTCATGGGTATTGCATATACCTTATAACAGTTTATTCCAAACTATTGTCTCCCATCATGTCTTACATTATTCACTTTCATTTTACTTATCCAGAAACCATAATCTTCAAATACATTTTTACTCTCATTATTTTGAACAAGTGTTCTATGTTAGATCAATTAAGAATTAGGAAAATAAAATATTTTATTTTGTCTTCATTTATTACTTCTCTATCTTTATGTAAATCCAAGTTTCTGATTTATTTTCTTTCTGAAGAATTTCTTTTAACTTTTCTCACAAGGAAAGTGTACTGGTTACAAATTACCTCAATTTTTGTTTGACTGAGAATGTACTTCTCTTTAAATTTTGAAAGATAATTTAATTGGATACAGAGTTCTTGATTGGTGTATTTTTTTTTTTCCTTTCAGCACTTAAATTTTTCACTCCATTCTCCATGCTGGTGTGGCTTTTGAAAAGATGTATGATATAACTTGTACACTTGCTCCCCTATAGGCAAGTTATGCTATTTGTCAATTTGGCTGGTTCCTGGTGCCCAGATATTCTGTCAAGCATTATTCTGGATGTTTCTGTAAGAGTGTTTCTGAATAAGAGGTACAAATAAATTGATGGACTTTGATTAAAGAAGATTGCCTTCCATATTTTGTGCAGGTCTCATCCAATCACTTGAAGGCTTAAATAGAACAAAAGACTGACCTCCTTTGAGCAAGGGGCAATTCTGCCAGTAACAGGCCTTCAGATTTCACCTGCAACATTTTCTCTTCTGGCCTTCACCCTGACTGCCTTTGGACTGGAACTGCAACTCTTTCTGGAGTTGACAGCCTAATGGCTTCCCAAGTAAGATTTTGGACTCACCAAATCTGCATAGTCACATGTGACAATTATTTAAAACAAATATCACCATGTGTATGTATTCTATTGGTTCTGTTTCTCTAGTAAACCTCAACTAGTACATAAGGTGTTTCCTTCAACCCGTTCCTCCACCCCAGTGAGAGAGAAAGAAGAAAGAAGTCAACTAGGCAGATAGTTAGGGCAAAGTCCTTGGCATAACTTTTCTTCTAACAATTAACCTTTGAAATTGTCCCACAGTTCTCAGATATTCCTTTCTGTTTTTTTTTTTTTTTTCCATTAATTTTCTCTTTGATTTTCCATTTTGTATGTTTCTATTGACCTTTTGTCAAGGACACTCATTCATGCATTATTGCTCTGTCCCTTCAAGCTATGTGTGTGTGTGTGTGTGTGTGTGTGTGTGTGTGTCTGTGTGTTATCTTTTAGTAGTCCTTGTAATTATAATATTTTGTTGAAAGATGGATATTGTGTACTAGGTAAAATAAATTGAAATAAATAGGCCTTTAGTGTGAGATTTTATGTTAAACTGGCTAAGGGTTAAGCTGAATTTACTATTTGATGTAGCTATAAGAGCCAGAGACTAAAACACTCTTCTGGTGTTTTGGTTTTCTTCTCCCCTGCTGTGTTTTAGTCTCTTTAGAGACATCTTAAATAGGATCTGAGATGTGCAATTCATTCTATTGCCTTTTGCTATAATTAATAGGAGCCCTATTAATATGTTGGTTAGATTTTTATGAGGGGAAGCACATTATAGTTGTATGATTAGGTCTCAGTCATTTAGTTCAGCAGTCCCCAAACTTTTGGGCATGAGGGATCAGTTTCATGGAATGCTTTTCCCTTTCTTTTATCATACACTAGTAATGGTGCTCTGTTATCACAAAGTTAACACTAGTTTGTAATTTAGCATCTATACAAATCACTGTCAGTTTCCGTAATTTTTATATAGACTGACTTCTTTTCCTCTGACTACAGTTAAAATCAAATATATTCCTTATATGTTCATACAAGTGTTAAATCAAGTTTATTCTAAAGTTGTCTCCTTACATATTTTAAGTTTGGCCTAAAGGTTTCTCTGTACATCATGAACTATAACCTAAATGGAGTTGTACACAGACTGTAGCCTCCTCTTGTGACAATCACCAAGTTTTGGCCAATTAAAGGTGGCCAACTTTTCAAACCATTTTTAAATAAGCCTCTTCCATTTTCTGTACATCACTTTCCTTTTTCTGTCCATAAATTTTCTTCCACTACATGGCTGCACTGGAGTCTCTGAACCTACTCTAGCTTAGGAGGTTGCACAATTCTCAAATCATTCTTTGCTCAATTAAACTCAGGGACTGGGGTTGAAGGGGGAATGGGAGGTTGTCGTTTAATGGGTACAGCTTCAGTTTGGGAAGATGAAAAAGTCTGGAGACAGATGGTGATAACAGTTGCATAACAATGTGAATATATTTACTGTCACTAAACTGTACACCAAAAATTATTGATATGGTAAATTTTATGTTATATATATTTTTTAATACAGTAAAAAAGTCCAATGTGATCATCATTATGAAAACTCTTAGCAATGAATACTAAAGAAGG
>NW_016820406.1:126327-142060 GCF_001698545.2 Rhinopithecus bieti | reverse complement strand
AAAAAAAAAAAAAAAAGAAAAGAATAAATCTTGTTGTTTTTAATACTTGTCTCTTATTTTTTCTTATTGCTAACAGCTTGTTTTGACCAAATTGTATTATTTACATGGATGAAAGACAGAGATTATTGATTACCTAACCTATAGCCATTTTCTACTTTCCTTTTTGCTAACCAGAACCCAAATTTGAGTTCTAATGACTATTGCCTTCAGTGAAGCTGACTCTTGCTTTCAGCAAGACCCATGGAGGATGATGAATATATTAATGCAAATTTTTATTGAAGTATAATGTATATGCAGCAGAGTGCAAATCCTAAATGTATAGTTATTTAGATTTTCACAAAGTTAACACATTTTTATAAGTACCATTTCAACCAAGAAACATTTTTTTCCAGAACCTGAGAAACCCTCTCTTGTCCTCTTCCAGCCAACCCGTATGTTCAGAGGGAACATGAATCTTGATTTGTTTAAATTATTCCATGACCTATGCCAACTATTAATTTAGAAATAATACTGTGTCACAACGATGGCCAATTAGATATGGGTGAAATCCGGTAGGGAATTTTGGACATGTTTTCTTCACTCTTAAAAACATTATACAAGAAGAGATGTGCCATCTTCCTCCTGGCTTTTGGACGTTGTCTCAGTGTGGGAGAATGTGATGCTTAGTTCTATCACAAATATATTGTAGCTATGAGGGAACAGAACCTAAGGACAAAAGTCAACAGTGTGAGGATGTTAGAACATGATTATGGAAAGAAGTTGGGTGCATGATAATGTCTTTATTTTTCCGGAAATGTTCTATTTCAGATCTTCTTGTTACATATTATAATACATTTATGACACTTTTGGTTTGGTTTCTTGCTGCTTATGTCCAAGGATATTTTAATGCCCTGTAAATTTTTAGTAAAATATTCACTTTCCATTAATTCCCTCCCACTAAATTCTGGGTGCTACTCCCACTATCCCATTGAAACTGCTCTCAACAATATCACTAATGATTTCTTATTTGCTAAATGTCATAGACATTTTTAAATTCTTAAACTTCTTGACCTTTCCTATAACTTTCTTATCTCTTGACTTTCACTCCTCTTCTTTTCCAAATGCCATTGACTACTTTATAAAATACTTCAATTATTTCTTATCATCTCTATCTCTTTAAATAAAAAATAAATAACTAAAGTAAGTTGGAATTTTCCTAAGCCACTATCATTTTTTAACCTCTCACTATGTAATCATTCCCACTTCCATGGTTTTAACTGTCGCTGATAATATGACACCCAAGTCTTATATCTCTGCATCTAACTTCTCCAGTGACCTCCAAACCCTTATAGTCTATGGTCTATTTCCTACATTCACTTGAATATTCAAATGCACTTTAAAGTCAATTATCTGCAGTGGAACTGATTATTTTCTCAAGCTTATCTTTCCTTATGTATATCATTCTTCAGTCACTGGCCCCACCAATTATCCCTATCATTCAGGAGAAAGAATCAAAGTAATCCTTAAAACAAATCTAGCTTTTACTCCTCAATGCATCTAATAAATTAAAACTTTTTGTTGATTTCCCTCTAGATATTTCTCAAATCTCTCCTCTCCTTCCCATTCTCACTATAATACAATTCATTCACAATTTAATCATTTCTTTCATACTGTAAAAATTCTCCTAATCAATCTTCTTCCATCTAATTTCAACTCTTTGCAATTTCTCCTCCACATTATGATCAGAGCATTCTTTAGACATTCAAAATCTGTAGGTCTAGAAATACTTATTTTATGAACCTGGGTGCTCCAATGTTGGGTGCATATTTATTTATAATAATTAAGTCTTCTTCTCGAATTAAACTCTTTATTAGTATGTAATTCTTTCCTTTGTCCCTTTTCACTGTTTTCTGTTTAATGTCTATTTATTAAGAATAGCCACCCCTGCTCTTTTTTGTTTTCCATTTGCATTTATCTAACCCTTTACTTTGAGCCAAAGAGTGTTGTCACATGACATGGGTCTCTTCAAGACAGCTGAAAGATGGGTCTTTTTTTATCCAACTTGCCACTCTGTGCCTTTTACATGGAGCATTTAGACCAGTTAACATTCAAAATTATTATTGATATGGGAGGTTTGAGCTTATCATGAGGTTGTTAGCTGATTGTTTTGTAGCTTCTATTGTATTTTTGCTTTATATAGTCAGTGGGCTATGTACTTCAGTGTGTTTTTGTGGTAGTCTGTATTGTTCTTTTTTTTCCATGTTAGAACTCCTTGAGGATCTCTTGTAAGGCTGGTCTACTGATAACAAATACCCTTAGTGATTGCTTGTTTGGAAAATGTTTTATTTATAAAATGAAATTAGAAAAAACTATTCTAAAATTCATATGGATCCAAAAGAGAACCTGGATATCCAGTGCAATCCTACACAAAAAGAATAAAGCTGGAGACATTTAGCCAACTTAAAACTATATTATACCAACTTACCCAACTTAAAACTGTACTATAAGGCTATAGTAACCAAAATAGCATGATACTGGTACAAAAAGAGACACATAAACCAATAGAACAGAATGGAGAATCCAGAAATAAAGCTACACATGTACAACCATCTGATCTTTAACAAAGTCAACAAAAACTAGCAATGGGAAAAGATCTCCCTAGCCATATGCCGAAGAATGAAACTGGACAGATATCATTCACCATAGACAAAAATCAACACGAGATGGATTAAAGATTTAAAGGTAAGCCCTCAAACTATAAAAATCCTAGAAGCAAACCTAGGAAATATCATTCTGAACATGGACATTGGGAAAGAATTTATGGCTACGTCCTCAAAAGCAGTTGCAAAGAAATAAAAATTGACAAGTGGGATCTAAATAAACTAAAGAGCTTCTGCACAGGAAAACAAACCATCAACAAAGTGAACAGATAACCTACATAATGGGAGACAATATTCACAAACTGTGCATCTGACAAATATCTAATATCCAGATTCTATGAGGAACTTAACCAATTCAATAAGGAAAAATGAAATAACCGCATTACAAAGCAGGCAAAAGACATGAAAAGACACTTCTCAAGAGAAGTCATACAACCAACAAAAATATTAACAAATGCTCAACATCAATAATCATCCACAAAATGCAAATCAAAACCACATTAAGATACTATCTCACACCAAGCAGAATATCTATTGTCAAAAAGTCAAAAGCAACAGATGCTGACAAGGCCTTGAAGAAAGGGGAATGCTTATACACTGTTGGTGGGAATGTAAATTAGTTCAGCCACTGTGGAAAACAATTTGGAAATTTCTCAGAAAACTTAGAACTACCATTTGGACCAGCAATCACATTACTGGGTACATACCCGAAGGACAATAAATCATTCTACCAAAAAGACACATGCATTTGTGTGTTCATTTCAGCACTATTCACAATAGCAAAGACATGGAATCAACCTAGGTGACCACCAACAATAAACTGGATAAAGAAAATGTGGTACATATTGCACAGTGGAATACTAGGCAGGTATATAAAAAGAACAAAATTATGTCCTTTGCAGCAGGCAGCAGTACGATTGCAGCTGGAGGACATTATCCTGAGCAAATTAATTCAGGAACAAAAAACCAAATACTATATGTTCTCACTTATAAGTGGGAGCTAAACATTGGGCACACGTGGACATAAAGATGGGAAAAATAGACACTGGGGACTATTGGGGAGGAGAAATGGAAGGGGAGGCAAAGGCTGGAAAACTATTGAGTATTTGGCTCACTACCTGGGTAATGGGATCATTCATACCCCAAACTCAGCATCACATGATATACCCATGTAACAAACCTGCACATGTACTCCCTGAATCTAAAATAAAAGTTAAAATTTTAAATAAAGAAAATTCAACAAATCCATTTACTCCTTTTAACAGTTTTAGTGGTCTTAATTCCTCAAACTTCTCACTGAATAAGTAGTAAAAGCATATTACGTGGTGCAAAATATCAACAACTATAAAATAGTGACCAAAGTTCTAGCAGACGATAGGAGTAGTTTCTATTACAGAAAGTTAAAACAATGCCCTGAAATAATGGTGGATATTTAAGTGATCTTAAGAAAATAAACCACTTTCTACTTTTCAGTCTTTCTAGGGAGGTCAGGGATATTTTATTGAACAACAACCGTTCTCCATTATTATTTGTCCTGAACGCTAATTCTCAGATATGCTATGTGATCTTAGTAAAGGAGATAGGAAGTGGAGCTTGGTAACTTAGAATGTTAAATAAGCATAGGTGAATACTAAGCATAAAAGAGCTATGCGAATACTGTATCTTGACTGTTATAGTTACTAAATTCTTTCTAACAAGTTGACACCTATAGACTTTTCCAGAGTATTCATGTGTGACCAAACCCTTTTGAAGTTAAAACATTTTTTTTTTTTTTTTTTCTAATTACCACCCCTACCCAATTCAGTCCTATATTTATGGTTTCACTGCTTCAGGGAACAAGAGATAATTAATTTATTCAATAAATAAATGTGTGTGTATCATGCAGTGTTCTAGGTCCTGGAAATATAGCTATTAAAAAGAAGAAAAATTGGGAAAGAAGAATAAATACATTAATAGATAATAGAAATTCAGGCAATAAGTGCTATGGAAAAATAATGAGGTAAGGAGATGGAGAATGATAGTTATAACTCTAAGTAGATGTGTTAGAGAAGATCTCCCTGAGGAAGTGATATTTAAGTGGAGATATGAATGAAGTGAGGGAGTGAATATGCAATTATCTGGGGAACCAGTTTTCTAGAAGAATGAATAGCAAGTTTACTATGATTACTTGACCACTGTGACCTTTACACATTTGGTTCAAAGGTTCAGTTATGGTCATCCAGAGGTGTTCCCTTCCTAATTCAACATCAGTCAGCCTCTCATCCAATGACTTGGAAAACTTAGCAGACGTGGCTTAAAATCCCCTCCATAAGTTGGGACAATGAAATGGATTATTCCATATCTCATAATAAGAACACCAAGCAACACATTTGGGAGATTCTTCCTCACTAAATTTACTCCTGTTTTGTACTTCGGGCTTGTTGCTTCTGTTTTCTGAAATTCTATAAAGCATGGAACACATATAAGAATAAATAAAACTGAGTTAGTCTGAAGTGAAAATGGAGCTGTTTAAGAGAAAGAAGTAACTTTTAAATACGGGGTGAAATAAACAATCGGGAAAATGGTAAAGAAAGTTTTAAGATATTTCTGAAGGCAACGGAAAACTTACATATAAAACAATTAGCATATAAATAACATCAATAAATCATATATCATTTATGGCATTAATTATTAAGTAATGATAGATTCAGGTATATTTAACCATGATTAATGTTTATACCATGAATACAAATAAAAACAAAAATGCATATTTCCAGAAGACAAAGGAAACAAATATAAATAAATATTTTCTACTAAAAAGTAAAATAGATATGAAAGAAATCATAAAACATGATGATAAAATCAGAAAAAACTTACTATTTCCAGAAATAATTTTAAAGTTAGTTACTCTCTGTTAAAAAAGAAAAGGCTCTGTGATTGGATTTAGAGATAAATTTATCTATAGGATATTACAAGATGTACTTCTAAAGTTAATGAAATGTGAAGGTTAAAATTACATATTAGGAACAGATAGCTAGATATGTTCACAAGAAAGGAAATTCAGACTATTAATATTTTATAAAATAAATTCAAGGTAAAAAGATGAATTGGGACAACTTTTCAACTTTTGGACAAATAATACAATACACAATGCAGCTATAATTGTCATCATAACCATAAGTGTTCATTCTTTAAGTAACATACTATAAAATATAAAAATAAAATGTTCTTTGAAATACAACTTAGCTGAAACTGCTTCAAAGGGGTAGTGAAGTAAGACAACAACATTCAAATCTTTAGGCATATCCTAATGCTTCAGGGAAAGAACTAGTAAACAGGATGTGTTCTTCCATTCTTTTTCACAAGTTACACAAAACCTAGAAAACTCTAAAGCTAAGGAAAAACAAGGTTTCAAGGAATAAATGACAGAGGACATATTCATCATTTCTTAGCCCATGAGAATACAGGTTTGGAAGCATCAAAAGGAGCATTCATCTGAAAAGTCCTGAAGGAGATTTTCCACTGAGAGAAACATCTGGAAGTGGAGAAAGACTCGTGTAGAAGATAGAATAAATAAACCTAAGCAATCTCATAACAAAAAGTAGAAGCACTAGCTAATGTGACATGGGACTAAAAATGCCCTGACAGGCTAATGAAGATGGAAAAATAGAGAGAGAAGAAGACACGATTTTCTTTTTTTTTTAATGGGGAAAGCAAGGCAAGACTCTTTAGAATATTACAATGTCCCTTACTTCACAAAATGGTGATATGCTTCTTTGGATTACATATAACTATTAGTAACAAAAAACTAGAAAATAATGGTTTAACAAATAAGGAGTAATTTCTCACACAAGAATTCCTGCATTGGGTAATCCAAAGGTGATAAGGTGGTTCCACAAAGCCATTAGGACCCCAAGCTCCTTTTTCCCTTCTCCTCTGACTTCCTCAGCATATAACCTCTATCCTTATAGTCATTGCAAGGTCATAAGATGGCTGCTTTACCTCCAGCTTCATGTCCAGGTATGGAAAAAAGGAGGAATCAATAAGGAAGAAGTAGTGGCATTTATATCAGGAATGCAAAACCCTTCCAGAAATCCTAACAGAATCCCCCTCATGTCTCATCCCCCAAAACTACATCTTATGGTTATTTCTAGGTACAAGGGAGACCGGAAAATGTAGTAAATGTAATATTTTAGTTGCGTATGTTGCTTCATGAACAAAATTGAGGTTCTATAAATTAGTAAGGAGGAATATGGATATTGCTTAGGCCAATAGCAATTATCTGCCTTAGATAGTGATGTTAATTGTTACATTTTTATGCATTTATTTGTGGAGTTTTATTACATCTTTACCTGGTGAAATAAGAAGTTGGAAGCACACATTACTCTATGACACTATTTTTTTTTAAATTTTGCTGGTTCTTGAAACCTAAAAGTCTTAGAATCACTAGGTTACCTTTCTCAAGGTTGTTTACACTGTATTATCCGAGTCAAGATTTTAACCCACATCTTTCTAACTCCAAAGCCCAAGCTCTTTCCAAGAAATGAACTGCCTCTCATAGATTACTGAAAGTTAACTCAACTACTCTTCTTCCTGGAAAATTTTAATGCCCCTCCAAGCAGGTTGTGTACTCATCTGCCAATATACATCCCAAATTTGTTTGCTTGTTTGTTTGTTTGTTTGTTTATCCACTGCACTGCTCAAATGAAATAACATAGCACATCACAAGTTCCACATTCAGGAAAGCAAATTATTTGAAAAGCTCAGTAAGATAAATAGTCTCTTCTCTAGCTGTTTAAATAAAATGGCATCTGATAAGAAGTTACTGTTTTGACCTTTATTATATGTATAAATACAGATCTGTGAAATGCGTTTGAAAAATCAAAAGGCTTAACTTTGATGGTTTTAGTATAGGCAGACACAGAATTTCTCTTCATGTTTGACACAAAGATATGTTTAATTTTTTTATTCTCCTTAAAAATAGATTCACTTTTTCACTTTGAAACTGGCTAATAAATGGAATTGAGCTCAGGGAATCATTTCACTTTCTCTTTCAGTCACCAACCTGCTGTGCTAGCTGCCAGTACCTTTTCAATCTCTGTGTAAGTAAATTGTTTCCACTTGTAAAACAGGGAGAATTATAGTTAGGAAACAAAGAGAAGAACAGTGAAGCGTAGCATGAAAATTTCCGAGTTTCAAATTAAAAGCCAAAAGGATTAATATAACATATCTTTTCAAGGCAATTAAATAACTTTGAATTAAACATTTCTTAAACATAACAAACTGCCTTAGGATATAAGCAGCATATATTTATTACACCCAAGCTGATATGCCACAGAAAATGTAACAGCTAAGTTGATTTGAATTGGAAGTCATCATTTGGTTCAGGAAAGAAAGAGTAGGAATAGAGTTTCCATTGTCTAAATCTCTGCTCTCTTACCCACTCTTTCACCCAATGCAATCAGTAAAGGGTTAAATACACCACCTGGAATTAAGGTGGCCAAATTCACATGATGTTGGATTTCTAGGGTACTTAACCACGACTACTCATGTGATAAACAAAAACATAACAACGACATACTACTTGAACGGTTATCAGGCAAATGAACACATTAGTCACATTAGAGAGCAACATCATATCCTCAAAACCTGCACGGTGTTCAGTTATCAATATATCAAAATACAGTTATGATTGGGGAATAATCTTTCATGAGCTCATAGTTTACCATTAGATACCCATTTTCTAATAGGGAAAACAAAAGCCAAAAAAGAAACTCACCAAAGTGTTCTCTGGAATTGAGGGTTGTGTTTACTCATTTTCTGATCTTCCACAAACACCCCAATCTGTCTTGCTATGGCTCTTTTGCTTCAGCCACCAAAATTGAGCTCAGTCTAAAATGCAATATCAACCAATTTATTTGGCTCTCTGTAAATATCTATAGACTTAACTTCCTCCTCTTTTTTTTTCTTTCTCCACCTGAATCAGTTTAATCTACAAAAATTAGTAGCAAAATTCATAAAAGGATTCTCAAATGTTCATGAAACCTGAAGCTGTATTCTACAGTTCACTTTTCTGCAGTTTTCCATAATAATGTCCACCATATTGTTGCATATTAACAGATCTTTTTCCATCATTTCTGCTGGGTCGTCAAAAAAAGTAATAAACATTTCCTTGAAGTTATCTGCACTGCCAAAGACTTATTCTAAAGCAACAAAACAAGTCACCAAAAGTACAGTCGTTCTCTCTCATCAATGGCTTTTCTTTCCATGGTTTCAGCTAGCTACTGTCAACAGCAGTAAAAAAATATATTATATAGAAAACTACAGAAATAAATAATGTATAAATTTTAAATTGTGCTTCTTTCTGAGTAGTGTGATGAAATCCCTGGCTGTTTCATTCTGTCCTGCACAGGACATGAATTATTTCTTTGTCCAGAGTACTCACCACTGTCTATGCTAACTGCTTTATTGGTCATCAAAATAGTCATGGCTTGATGATCCAGGATTACCTGAAGCAGATAATCCTCCTGACGTATTGTCAGTTCAATAATAGCCTAATGCTACGTCACAATACTTTCATCATTCACCTCACTTCCTCTCATCACCTAGACATTTTATCACGTTACATCATCACAAGAAGGGTGAGTACAACACAATAAGATATTGAGAGAGGGAAAGAGAGAGACTACCTAACTTTTATTACAGTATATTTCTATAATTGTTCTAATTTATTACTCATTATTGTTTATCTCTTACTGTGCCTAATTTACAAATTAAACTTTATCATAGACATGTATGTGTAGGAAAAAAACTTAGTATGCATATGGTTCGGTATGATATATACTAAGAGATCCAAGGTTTCAGGTACCCACTGGTAGCCTTGGAATGTATTTCTTGTGGGTAAAGGGAAACTACTGTGTTAAGTTTAGAACTTTTAAATCTTTTACATGAATACATCATAGAAGGCATAATGTTTCAAGCACTCAGTGACCCTTCTTCTTTTCTCAAATTGTGAAGAATTCCATCCCCAGCATACTTCTTTAATATAATCAAACCATAGTTGAAATTCCTGTGGAAATAGTTTCCACCTTCCATATCTAGTGGTTTTGTTCTATTGTCTTTTCCCGCTGTCTATCCAACACCATCAGTTCAAGATCCAGAGGCAGCCACCAGCCTCTCAGTGCTTGCTCATATCGTGTAAATTTGTTTTAAGTTTCTTAATTGATAAATAATATTTGCACATATTTATGGTATACAAGCATACAGTGTGTAATGACCACATCAGGGTATTTAGGCTGCACATCACCTCAAATATTTATAGTTTTTTGTGTTTGGAACATTTTATATCTTCTCTTCTAGCCATTTGACTTTCTTAAAACAAAAAACAAATGAAAAATGATTGCTAAAAGAGTAGATTTTAAATGTTATTATTACAAAAAAGATAAGTATGCGAGGTGGTAGATATGTCAATTAGCTCAATACAGTCATTCCATGATGTATACATATATCAAAATGTCTCACTCTACCCCACAACTATATACAATTATTATTTGCCAATTAAAGATAAAAACTAAAACAAGCAACCCAAAACTCCTTGTCAGAATATGAAAAACTACAAATGTCTATGGTCCATCCCCGCCCCCCCACCACCAGGAAAAAAAAAATTGGGAAAAGTATGTGACACTGTAAAATCCCAGACTTCTACATAGAATATTTATTCCCAGATGGCACAACACAGTTCCCCAGTTGAACTGCCAACGTGAGGGTTCCCTTTACCACATTCCTCTTGCTATGACAGATTAATATAAGCACTATATTGTTTTGGCTGGGCCCATTTTATCTTCTGTCATCTTTCTGAAAACTGTTTAGTGACTAGGGTGGGGGACACTCCTAGCTCTGTTTTAGAATGTAGTTTGAAGCAGATTTAGCCAGATAATGTGCCAAAGATCACAGAAAGCACAAGAACTACCACAAATTTAAACCAATGTGATAGGCACTTCTCTTTTATCACCGAAGGTGTCTCCATCTAGCCTTTAAAGGGGGGAGGGTGCCTGTTCTCTAATCAAGATATTGTCTAGGGGCAGATACACTTATCACCCTCCAGTTTACCATGATGCTCTTTCTGATATTATCTGATGACTATGCCAAAAAGGGATCAAGGTATAGGTTGGGACAGTGGGCTAGTTTGCTTGTTTTCTAAATACACACAAACTTGATTTAAGAAAAGGTAAGGTTATATTCAAACATACAGAGAAAGGGTGGTGAAAATGTGAGAATCATACGTTGGGTCTAGCTTACACTTCCCATTTTACCATGCAAAATGTTTGCGATCTTATTGCCTGTATATTCAGGGTACCACTCATGGCCACTCCCTCCTTCCTTATGTTATCCTTTCCTCTTTCTTCCTGCAGTTCCTGCTTTGATAAATGTCTTTCCTGAAGAAGTCCTTTCTCCTGCCTTTTTCCATTAACATATGCTACTTCGTCTTCAAGAAACAAACTCAAAGTACCCTCATATGCTTTATAAAAAGCACACATTCAGGTACTACCGTGAGTCAGAAGTGTTGTCTCCTCAACACATTTTCTGCCACTAGCTACAAGAAAGGGGTGAACCTTGGTAGAAATATCAGACCTCATATTTCAAATTGTGGTTTGCATTTCCTCAAATATCTAAAAACTTAGACACATTTCACATTGTGAAGATTAGTTTTCTGCCAAAATCCTTCAATAGATCTACATAAGAGGCATAATCTCTGATTAGCTTAACTTCAATCTTATAACGTCAGAGAAACATTTTTCTCTTTCATGACTGGGGGTTGCATTACAAAGCCATCTTCCATTATCTCGGTCTTGAAAGACACTGAGTCCATCTGATCTTCCCTAATTTCTGGATGTTTTTTCCCCACTGGAGATTATGAATGTGTCCTAGCATTAACAGAAAGCCACAAACTCCTTGTCAAATATGATTCTCTTTAACCCAGCAAAGCCTTCCATGATTGTCCACCACTCCTCTTTATATTCCTTGCATTCCAAAAAACTTGATAGCTTTCATTATCCCAAATGCTACCTTTGCCTTTTAGCTTTTCCTACTTTGCTCATGCCATGCTCTCTGCTATTCTTTGTATTTCTTTCTCTGTCCAAAAATCTTACCTACTCTTCAAGTTCCGCCTTTCAAACTATTTTTTCATGAAGACTTCCCTGATCAGCACAGTTACCAATCATCTTTATCTACTAAGCTTCAGTAGCACTTTATAATCATCTTTTATCATCTTTATTGTAGCAATTTCTTGAGAAATAAATCCAAACTGTATTTATCTCAGGATTTAGCAGAGTAAGTGCTTAGAGACATAGTAGGCCCATTATAAATGTTTTCTGGTTGACTAAATAAATACACAAATGTTTTACAACAGAAGAGTAAATGGAAAGAAGCTTGAAATTCCTCAGGTCTTATCTGAAGGTTTAATGTTTATTTATTTGAAGGTAAATGAAGCGGAGTCAACATATACACAGGCACAAATGAACACGTGTGTATGTGCACGCACAAATGAACACGTGTGTATGTGCACACACACATGCACATGCACACACACACAGAACCCAGTAATTTACCAACTTGTGTCTAGCCCTTTTTACACAACACTCCACTGGGTTTATATCTTTTGATATAAAAATATTTTTTAATACAACAAACCTGGATTTTAGATTAAGAACAAATTAGAATTGGATTCTAACTCGTATTTTCTAGCTATGTGAAATTGGCCAAGACATTTAACTTCTATTATCCTTAGCATTCACAGTTGTAAAATTTGGGGAAATAGGGTTATTATGAAACTTATGGAAGGTTGTATGCAAAAGACATTTAGCGCACTGGCTGTCACACAGTAGATAGCCAATAAATATACATTTCTCTTCCCATTTTGAAATTCTGTTTGAATATTTTGTTATGATTTTAAATACCTTGAGTTTGTTTGTTAGTGATTTCCTATATATCACTTTTTCTCCCTCCCAATTAGATTGTGATCTCAGTTAAAAAACATTTATTTCATTTTTCTCTGCCATTGACTCTAATATTGTATTACGTTACACAATAGACACTTAAGAAATAGCTTATTAATGGTTTGCATTCCAGAACTCATCTGGTACACATATTCAAAACCATTGAATGTGTCCTTCAAATGGGTGAAATATATGGTGTGTAAATTATACCTCAAATCTCTTTAAAATTAAAAGAACTCATTCTATACTACTATATGATCCAGCAATGAGAAAAGATCTTGAGATTAATAACATTTTGGGGGTAGACATTTATATTATTTACCAACATTTAGTTATCTAGTTCTCCTCTACTTCTAGGTGTGTGATGTTAAAGAAAAATGATATTAGAAATACTTGCTAAAATGGTTAGACCGAGTTTATTTGGGGGAATTACTGCAGTGGGGCTTTATAGTAGGAGAGAGGGATTGGAGTCAACTCCAAATACAACAAAGAAAAGTTAGGGATTTATGGTCAAGGAGCACAGGAGTTTGGGTGGTGGTGGATGGAAAATTACATACTAAGAGTGTAGGGTAATTCTTTGTTAAACTGAACTAACAAGATTCTTGCTGAAGGCAGGCCACAGTGATCAGATATCACCTGGGGGTGGTGCAGGATAAGAAACTCAATCAGATATCAAAGTTGATAAGATATTAAAGTTGAGGAATTCTGAGTAAACCAATTTCACCATATTCTTGCCAAAATCTGGTGATGCAAAGATGAGCATGAAGATCTGAATGCTGAGGTCTAGTCTGGAAGATAATTCAGAAGAACCAGATTAGAATTTGGCTAAGGATAGACTCTTTATCAGTAAGAAGATTTTATTTTCCTGCTTTCTTAAAGTAAGCCATAAATGTTTGACTGTTCTTGGCTAATGAAATATGATTGGAACTGGTATATCACTTCAGTCTACTTAACTCCTTGTTATTATCTCTTTAGTGCTTCTTTTCCCACCAAGGCAGTTGAGGAAGAAGTCTCATGTAAATATAATGGTAGAAAAGATTAAAGTAGCCAGAATTACTAAGTAGGAAGGATAGCTGCCCTGAAGAGTCACACATACCGGCAACAGATTTTTATTAAGCCAGAAATCAGTATTTGTCACAATAAGCTTCATTTAGCAGAATTCTAAACTGGCTCCTAATAGCCTTGCTCCCTAGTGTACATCATCTGTCTAATCGTATACTGGAGTGTGAGAGAACCCATGACTATGATGAGATAGTCACTCCCATGGTTAGTTACCTATATGGCAAAGGTGATGGGATAGTTACATTTTTTACATTTGACAGACTAATCTGTAGCAGACTAAGTGAGACTTTCCTGCTGGCATTGAAGAAATAAGCTGCCATATTGTAAGACAGCCACATGCTATGACCTGAGGGCAACATGTAGGAGTTCAGAGTGACTAACTGGCAGCCAGCAAGAAAACTGAGATCTCAGCCCACGATTTCTAGGAACTGAATTCTTTCAATAATTTGAGAGAGTTTGGAAAGGAACCTCAAGCCTAAGATGAGATCAGAGACCCAGTTGCAGTTGACAGTTGGATTTCAACCTAGTGCTACCCTGAGTAAAGGAACTAGGTACACTGTGCCAGGACCTATGACTCATACAAACTTACTTATAGAAACTGTCAGATAATAAATAAGAATAGTTTAAGTTGCCAAGATTTTTTGTTATGCAACAATAGAAAACTAATATATAAGCCAGTTAGATCCTTGTGTTACTTGTTTTGCACAGCCTAGCCTATGTTGACTGATGTAGCATCCTAATGTAGATTTTATGAACAATCTCTTAAGAAGGGAATAAAAAAAGACCCTTTCTTACTGGCTAGCCTTACATTTGTAAATAAAGGTACACTGCTGAACTATAAAAACTATGTGTATTTCCATCCTAATTATTTGCTTTGCATTTTACTGCACTGTAGCAATGGAACAATCACAAAATAATCTATAAGGAATATGCTAAGTGTAATGATTTTCATCAGTAAAGCAAAAGAGCATTCTTAAAGTATGAAGGATATTGAGTATTTTTGCATTTACACATTGAAACAAAATGGTATCATCATGTTTTCTCTTTAAGTTAGCAGGGCTAGTACTACTGCATTTTGACTCCCAATTTATCTTGATCTTAATTTTATGCAATATAAATTTTGTAATAAAGTTCTTTTCTAATAAGTAAACACATAATCTTTCATTCAATGACAGAATGAATGAAAGTCATGACTTCAGAGTCATGAAGCACCAACAACGTGAAATATCGAGATGAAAAAATTACTGAATTTATAATTTCTACAAATAAAGTACACTACAATATCATTACAGGATAACTTAATTATTATACAAAATTATATAAGTTAGAGGACAAATTGATCAAAATAGTGAAAACTGTATCACAGCACTATATAAGAGGTAAAATCTGCACTATAAAGTATTATTCCATTACATGGCTAGGCTTACTCATTGGAGAATGGTGACCTGCTTCACGGTAAGGTTAATAGTCTCCCAGAAGTCTTCTCACTCCAATGATGCACCTTGCTCACCTATCCCAGATGCCCGTATCTACTATTAGAGATGAATTTACTTAGATACATATTCCTTGTCCTTTGCTATTTAGCAACTATCTCTAGGAGTGATATCACTTTAATTTTCATTATACATTTATATTTTGAGTATAAATGCTCTATCATGCCCTTTCAAGAAAACATTATTTTGAGAGGAAATAAGTAGAGATTCTCGATTCCTGAAGGAAAGGGCCAAGATGTTGAAGAGATGGGTTGAGAGAAACATCAGAAGGAAACAGCTGGGCTTGGTGGCTCATGCCTGTAATCCTAGCACTTTGGGAGGCCGAGGCTGGTAGATCACTTGAGGTCAGGAGTTCAAAACCAGCCTAACCAACATGATGAAACCCCCATCTCTACTAAAAGTACAAACAAATTAGACAGGTGTAGAGACAGGCGCCTGTAATCTCAGTTACTCAGGAGGCTGAGGCAGGAGAATTACTTGAACCCAGGAGGCAGAGGTTGCAGTGAGCCGAAATTGTGCCACTGTACTATAGCCTGGGCAACAGAGCACGAGAGTCCGTAAAAAA
>NW_016820406.1:92906-122253 GCF_001698545.2 Rhinopithecus bieti | reverse complement strand
ATTGTCTAAATAGAGAAAATCCAACTGGAATGCTCTAGTTACTGGGAGAACTTATATTCACAATTATAGACTGAAACACTGAAACATATATACCATACTGAAGTGTTTCTGTGATCATCGTGGAATAGCACAAAGTTTGTATTCAATCTATTTTATTTGTATTCAAATTCTATGAATAATGTTATATACATATTGTTTATAATAAATATCCACTAAATAGACTTTTAAATTCCTCAAAATACTTCATTTCTTTACATTGTTGGATAACAATTTGTCATACTACATCTTTAGACATTCTTTTACTTTTTTTAAATTAAGGCTCGTTATTAGTTGCAGCTGTCAGATGTTCATTCTGAAAGGTGTAGCAGAGAAGTTGAGGAATCTTGAAGTGCCTTGACAAGCCCTGATGAGCCTCCTTATTTCTGCAAGGTGGGTGCAGAGAATAGAGAAAGTATGCCAATTCAGTCGGTAAGGGACTCTAGTTTCCCCTTCAGACTTTTCTCAAACTGAAAAATGCCATCAATTAATGCTCCATTTACGTTAAACGATCTATTGTTATAAAAGGCAGACAAACTTATGAGGTTTAAATTTTTTGCGTTTTCTTTTTCATTCATTTGTGCTTAGCTGTTGTTACTACTGAGCTGCTGAGGAAAGTTTGCTATCACATGAGAACTTACAACATAGAATTCTATATTTGGCTACCTCTAGCTGCTCCCTTTTCACTACTCAATCTATCAACTTTTGCTAATATACCTTCTCTTAGCCATATCTTCAAATACAGTATAGTATGAGCTGTTATAAAGCAGCTAAAAAAAATCGCTACATGAGCAAATGTACTTTTAAAAATGAAGCTAAGTCAGTTTGCTGACTCATTATGACTTGAGAGAGGTACTTTGGATCAAGCTTCTGAGCATTTTCACTGCTCAGTGGAATGTTTTGTTTATTTTGATTCCTGTGAAACTCATAGCTGAAATATGAAAAGTGATGAAAGGAAGTATTAACTATACTAATTATGTTTGGGTTATCAGGATAATAAGTCAATCACAAAACCTTAATATTGGAGATTTTATGCCATTTTGATTTTGCACAGATATAAAAATATATATTCCCTCACCACTTCCACCACTGACAATACAAAGCAAAATATAATAATAGGCTACTATTGTTTTCAGAGTAAAACAGTAAACAATGCTGAAGGTATAACCCATACATAAAACAGTATATTTGTATACTGCACAATAATAGTAATAACCTAAATCATGACTCAGCATCGATATGTAGGTTTTTACTCTGTCTTCCTTGATTATGGGTTTTTTGATGATGTAAATGCTTTCATGTTCAATTTTCCATCCTTTCATCCCAAGTCTTATGCAGTGCACTTTCTCTAAAATACTAGGCACCAATTAATATTTTCTGAGTAAATGACAATCCAGATAATCCATAACGTTTTCAATAATATAGCTATGTTATCAGTAATAGAGCTATTTAGAAAATTTTACTCTCTTTGAAGACAGGGGCCTTGTCTAATTCATCTCTATATTTTTCTTACCTCCTCACATAGTTCATTGAACAAGAATGCATCAATAAAACAATTTTTAATTTAACCAAATAGAACTAAGTGAGTAGAGAAAGGGACTAATGTGACTAAGACCATACAGTGCGAATTCACACATAGTATATTCATAGGCTTCTTCTTTAAACATAATTTATGTCAACCCTCATAAAGGTGTGCTATTGATCTTAAAATGAATGTACCAGAAAAATGTTCATAATTTAAAGTAGTGTTTGTCAATCTGCGCTTGGAAAACCTGGGGTTACACAGAGTGTCCTCAAGGAGAAAATAAAAGTGGAAAGTGGGATTCCTTGACCCCTTCTGAAATGATTGGCTTTTTATAGCTAGATATGTTATACTTCCAAATTTTCATTTCTATAAAGTGCTCCTGGGGTTTAAAAAACTGAAAACCACTCATCTAGAGCAACCTATCCTTATTATTGAATAAACAACAGGAATGAAGCCCTCCCAAGAATAAGCAGAACGAGGAGCGCCTAGAGTTTGCCATTTAAGGGTAAGCTGTCGCAACTCAAAGGGGGACTTCTCTTGATTTTTTTGGTTCTTTCACTATCGGTGAAAAATATCATTAGCCTTTCCCCAGACAAATATGGAAAGTAAAAATGTGGATTTCTTATGGATTTTCTACAAACAGTCCTAAAAGTACATCCTATAACGCTATTGAAACTTTAGGAGCTAGAACTATCATGAACAAAAACATGTGGATCAATAAAAGATGAGCGTCATAATACGCTGCTGCTATCATATTATGTAAATGAATTAAAATTATAAGACTATTTGATTCCATCAAATGACTGTTTTTCTATTACATGAGAATCCTCAATGAGTAAGAAGATCAAAATTGCAAATTGCTTCTCAAATATGCAAAATGAACTTAAAGAAAAAAAGCTAAACCTTCCTCATATATTTTCCTGTGCTTATCTATCGGGCAGGTTAATATCTAATACTAAGATTTCTTTATTCGTTCATGGATGAGTAATAACATCAGAAAGAAATGAAGAATCTGTGGTAAAGCTATCTATTATTGCGAAAAGGTATTAAAATGGTGCTCTCTGGAGCTCCTCGTCGCACTGTTTTAAGCGTCATTAGTGTCACCGTGGATATTGAAGCAATGAAATTGGGCTTGTCCAAACGTGACACACGCTAAATTCAAAATATGCATTATATTTTGGACAAGATTTAGCCCACAAAATGCTAAGCACTATACTGACTCCAATGTTTATAGTCATTAAATATGAAATGACAATATTTTAGATATCAGGCTTACTTAAATCACTAAAGATTAACGGCACTTATTTTTTCTTAATTTTTAGTGGGCTAACTAGAAAATTGTACAATCACATACACAACTAACTTCTTTTGCCTCACATTACTTTTTTTCTTTCTTTTTTTTTTTTTTTTTTTTTTTTTGACGCAGGTCTCTCTCTGGTAAGCCCAGGCTGGAGTGCAAGGCATGATCTTGGCCTCACTGCAGTCTCACACTGCTGCCGGCTCCAGCCATCCTGTCTCAGCCTCCGAGTAGCCTGCGCACCATCGCTACTGCGGAGGGTGGGTGCTTGGGTGCCATCATGCCCGCTAATTTTATTTATATTCTTGCCCAGAGACTAAGGTCTTCCTGATGGCTGCCCAGGCTGGTCTCAGATTCCTAGCGATCAAAACCATCCTCCTGCCTCGCCTCCCAAAATGGTGGGCATTATAGGCATGAGCCACCATGCCCGCACCTCACATTACTTTTCATGGCGAGAATGAGTGTTGCCCTAAAGCGTTCCTCAAAGCCTACGAGGATAGAGTGTTTAGAGCAGATTCAAAAGTCAGGTGTGAGTTGTATTCTCATGTTTCAACCAGCGCAGCCTCTGATAAATCTGTTCCTGATATAATGGCTTCTGCTTAAGCAATTTGCAAAAAAACAAATGATAAGAAAATAAAGCCTTAATCATTAATGCCTTCACACATTCCCGTGTGTCTTATGAACAAGATAAAACTGAATAAACCTTTCTTATAAATCACTTATGCGTCCTCCCCCCCGCCTTTTTTTTCTGGCCGACCTCTAAGATCTGACCATTTAAATGAACACACATCCTGAGGTTTGCCCCTGGCAGAGTTATATAAACATGTTGTGTCTCATTTGTAATAAATTAAACATTGTCCCTTTCACTGTTACACGTGTCCAGGTATGGGCTATAGATTATAACACTCACCCTCATCTGACAAACTTTTCACAACTACCAACCTCAGAGTCCCTAGTATCTTCCCTCAGAACATGTCTCTTGCCTCGCGTGCCCAAGGTTTGTCTGTCGACACTGCCATAAATGAGATCAGTGCCCTCTCCCACTATGAGCAACGATAGCAAATATTAGAAGAAAAAAGCAAATGAGTCAAACCTTGAGCAATGAAAGATAGGAGCCAGCGGTAATAAATTATTTGATTCTGTTTTCTCCCACATCTTTTCCTTTGTTCTTTTTTTTTTTTTTTTTTTTTCTTGCAGACGGGAGTCTCGCTCTGTCGCCCAGGCCTGGAGCTGCAGTGCCGGGATCTCAGCCCTCACCTGCAAGCCTCCGCCTCCCCGGGGTTACTGCCCTGTCTCCTGCCTCAGCCTCCAGAGTAGGCTGCGGACTACGGCGGCGCCGCCACTCGCCCGGCTAGTTTTTTGCTATTTTTTGTAGAGACGCGGGTGTTCACCGTGTTAGCCAGCGATGGTCTCGATCTCCTGAGGCCTCGTGATCCGCCCGTCTCGGCCTCCCCAAGTGCCTGGGATGATTACACATCTTTCCTTTCTTGGGACGGTTTATAAATAGTATGTATAACATGGGGGATGGGAGTATAAGTAATCAATTCCAAGCATCAGGCATTCAGTCACATTTAGCAGTGGCCAGCTCAATAACATATCTTCATATTAGCTCTTTCTCTATCCCTGATTTTCTCTTCTTGACCCTCATCCTTGTTCCTTACGATAGGACCCCCTAACAAAACAACAGCACAGATGCCCTCTGCAGGGGGTTTACTTTCTGAATACAGGCCAAAATAATACCTTAACATAGAATGTTTAAATATGTCAGGCTCTGCCAGATTACTTGTATCAACAGCCATCATAATATTATCTTTTCCCCACTGAAAGATAATCAATATGGAACCAATCTTTAACTTAGGTAAAGGAGATTTAGGGAACTCTAAGCATGAATCATCATGTGATCCTATCCTAAATCAAGCATATTTTTTTCATAACTGGGCTTTTGCCTTTAGAATATCTTTAAGATTCACTCATCATCTTGCACCTCATTTCTAGGAACCAGCTACGTTGTCACGCACGTTTCACCTATGCTCCAGATTATCCATGAGAACAAATGCTTACACCAACTCTTTTGTATTCTGTGTACAGATCAATTTTAGGTCCCATCATTTTCTTCTGAAATTTTCAGCTCATCCCATTTCAATCTATGTCATAAGAAATAGCAAATAAACTGTTTCAAGACCACAAATGAGAAAAACCAAGTCATGATCACAACTAAAATCCATTCTCCTGGGCCCAAGCTCATTGCTCTTTCTACTTAAAATAGCTAGGAAATACCACATATACAAATGCAGAACTAAATTTTCAGTAAATCACTGTGGCGTGAAGCCACTGAGGGTATCAAAACACAAAAATGTATATGTCTAAAGAAATATAAGAGAAAAAATCTCTATTAGTAAGTCATTTGACAGTGAACGGAAAAATAAACAGTAGCCTCCACTGTTACACATGTTCTTTCAGCCACGAAATGCTAAACTTTCAAGGTTTTTGACACAAAATTCTTTCAGACCATGGGGTTATCCAACTTTAGTGTACATAATACACACTTGCAGGTTCTGGTAAAATGCAGATTTTCCAAATTTCATTCAACACAGATACAGATTCCATAGGTCTTGGATAAGGCCCAGAAAACTGCAGTAACACTGAAAGCAAAAATATTAACTCTGACACAAAAATATCTATAAAACTACATGTGGGCTTGAGGGTCATATAAATTAAAATAACACCAAAAGTAGGCTGAAACTCAGCCCAGTTGTAGAATCTGGAAGTCCATTTGACAAACAGTGAAGTCTATGGAGCGGAATTAAGAAACTAATTGATAGCCCATATATACTTTGACATTTGAAACAGAAAAAATCTATCAGGTGGAAAGAAGGTAGAAAATATGTTGCGACTTCTCTCAGAGTCCATACAAACAGAAAACTGGGCAACATTTTTTCTACTGATATCATAGAGATACTGATTTTTTGAAAAACCATGATTACTGTACTCCCCATACCCACCATCAATATAGATCCCAACTATACCTGTTTGGAGACTTTGACTCCCCAGAAATGACCAGGTAAGAAATATGGTGAAGTTGTCTCTGGTGAGCTTTTTTTATGTGTAGGAATCAGGATAATTTAGGAAGGAAGTGTATTTCCATAATAAAAGCCTGCAGCTCAGGGCAGAGGTGGAAAGACCATAAATAGCATATTAAGCTGGATTGTAATTGTGTGTGTGTGCACTGGCACATGTGCATATATGAAATTCATTGGTTTGGGACAGTATTCTTAAACTTTATTGTATATCAGAATCACCTGTGGGGCTTGTTAAGCCACATAAGGCCATACTCCTCACCTAGAGTTTCTAATTTAGTAGGTCTGAGGTGGAGACTGATAATTGGCATTTCTAACAAGTCTACAATTGATGCTGATACTATATGTTCAGAACCACACTTTGAATATCATTAGTTTATAATGCCAAAGTGTCATGAAATTGGAAATAATCTCAATTGCGTAAAGCAAAAATCCACAAAATGAAAGCATGTTAGTCACTAGAAGTTAGATTAGGCTCTATACCATTCTTCCAGTAACACATCTGAGAAGTGATTCCACCTGTCCTGAGATGGCAAGCACGCAGGACTAAGGGCAACCCATACGTGCTGCCTGGAGTCAAACACTGTATTTGGGTAATCTTTCCCGACATTAACACTGAAAAAATAGTAAAAAGTCAATTTGGAAATTATTAAACAATAATTTAGGTCATATAAAATATTACATCATTCAAGTTGCAGAAAAGCACGCCTCTGAAAAAGAAACCAGAAAAAAAGTTAGAAAATGTTTTGGTGTCATCAACAGGTTAATATGCTACATAAGAAAGAGATATAAGGAATCACAAGGGAGCATAAAAATCTAATTTTTTTAAAGGGATGCAGAGACAAGTATATAGATATAAAAATGCTGGACAAAATAAAGAAGTGTTTTGGAAAATTAGAGTTGCAATAGCAGAACTAAAAACTACATAACAGAGAATAACAGGGTTCCACTGTATGCTGTAGCACCTAAAATATTCTACTGGTTAAAGAATAAATATGCAGACCATGGAAATAGATTAGAGGCAGCTACACAATATAGTCAAATACTGACATCTGATAAAGGTACCATTTCCAACCAGAGAGTAAAAGATACATTATTCAATAAATGCAATTGGTTAACTATTGAAAGAAAAATAGCCCATTTTTCTCACATCATATGTCAAAATAAATTCCTCACTTAAGAAAGTGAAAAAATTAAACTACACAAAGATAAAGAAATATAGGTGAAAGATTTGATCTTGATGTGGAGGAAGTTTTTCCAGGTATGGTAGCAAAGGGATATGTATTTGGTCAAAGAAAGATAAGAACGAAGCAATAGTTTTGAATATACTTACAGGTTAAAAATAAAAGTTCTGCATGTCAAAATACACAATAAAAGGAAAAGAATGTAAACCATTAAATTGGATCAAAACTTTCAATACACTTTAATATCCATTATGTCTAAAATGCCTTTATATTTAATACAAAAATGGAAAAACTCTATACAAAACTGGTATTCAAAAAATGCAAACAGATGATACATATAAAAATGTATTTACTCTTAAAGGGAATTAAATTTATTATTATTGTTGTTGTTATTATTATTATTATTATTGAGATAGAGTCTTGCTTTGTCTCCCAGGCTGGAGTGCAGTGGTGCAATCTCAGCTCACTGCAACCTCTGCCTCCAGGGTTCAAGTGATTCTCATGCCTCAGCCTCTTAAGTAGCTGGGATTACAGGCGCCTGCTACCATGCCCAGCTAATTTTTGAATTTTAAGTAGAGATGTGGTTTCACCATTTTGACCCGGCTGGTTTTGAAATCCTGGCCTCAAGTGATCCGCCCACCTCTGCCTCCCCAAATGCTGGGATTACAAACATAAGCCACTACACCCGGCTTTAAAGGGAATTTCATAGTAAAATTAAAACAAAAGTACAATATCAGTTTTGACTGTCAACTAGGCAAGGATTAAAACACCACCAATAATAATAATGATAAGAATACTTATATCTGGAAGTAGTAAAGGGAAAAGGAAAAGTTAATACAATACTTATAAGAATATAAATTAGCATTACCTTCCTGGAGAAAAACTTGAAAATATACATCAAGAGCCTTAAAAGTTTTCATAATTGTGGCTCAGTAGTTTCAATTCTAGAAATTTATTCTAAAGAAATAACGAACTGGCAAAAAGAAAATTTTATGTAATCAACCGAATATAAATTAATAAGTAATTATTTAATAATAATAAAAGTGGAAAAAATTACCCTTCCATGTTAAAAGCAATAGGTAAATATTTGTGTCTTAATTTTTATATTATTATTGAAAATGTTGTATTTTTCTTTCTATATATAGTTGGTTTAGTTTGTTATTTGGATTCTTCAAGATCCACTGAATGATTTTATCTGAAAAGATTGATTAGACAGTTCGCATCCGAGTAGTGACATTCGTCGGTTCTTGTATGGGTGCTTAATACAGGAGAAAACAAAAGAAACAGGATGGGTTTGAACTTGACCGAGCCCCCAATGGGAGGGGCCCCAAATTCCCCCATTAAGCTAGTGGTTGATGGATTCCGTTCACCAGGGTCTTTGACATCCCGGTGGCTGAGTAGTTAAAGCTTGATCGAATTTGATAAGGATGTGGAATAAAGAATGTTTCAATTCAGGAATTACAGCAAGATCATACATCTGATTAAGTTTGATGGCTAATACTGGCCTTTTGAAAATTTCAGCAGCCAACAACAAGAAACCTTGAAGCTGCCCCTAGACAGAAAGGGAGGCTGGGGAGAGAGGTTGTTGGGGGAGGTTGGGGGGGAAAGGGAGGGGGAACCAACCACTGCTATTTTTTGCAATTCCCATTCCAAAACCTGCACAGCCCTTCCAAAGAAGCTTGGTAAAAGTTTCGTGACCATGAAGGAGGAAGTTTCCAAAACAATTCACAACTGGTTCAGAAATCAATGCCCCCAAAATTGGTATTTTACTTAAGGAATTTTATTTTATTTTTTTTATTTTATTTTTATTTTATTCTACTCTTATTTATTATGTTATTTATTAATCTTTCTTTCTTTTTTTCTTCTCTCCGCTTCTTTAAGCAGGACTTCTTTCCATTCCTCCTCATTGGACAGGAGACCTTTAGTCACTCCAACCAGGTCTATATGGACAGAACTCTGACCTCTTCCAGGGAGAAAACATCCGGGGGGAGGGACAGCCACTGTCACTGTGGTTAGTGGACTCAGCTCTTCCAGCCTGCTGGCTCTGGAGAGTCTGGGAGCTCTGGAAAAGGAAGGCCCCCCCCCCCACCACAATGCAGCACACCTGCTCTGCCAAAAGCAGCCAGACTGCTTCTGTAAGTGGGTCCCTAATCCCATTCATCCTGACTGGGTGAGACCTTCTAACAGGGGTCTCTGGATACCTCAGATAGGAACATTCAGGTCAGTAACAGGTCAATAACCCCCTGGGATGGAATGTCCAGAGGAAAGAGTTGGCTGCCATCACTGCTGTTTTGCAGCCCTCACTGGTGATACCTTCTGGTATGGGAAAAACTGAGGCAACTAGTGTCTGTAGTAGATCCCAAGAAAACTGCAGCAGCCTTATGGTTGCTAACAGTCAGTGGCCTGACTGTGAAAGAAAAACAAAGAGAAAACAACAATGAAAAGATACCACAAAAACCCCATTCAAACATGAGCAAACTCAAAGATCGAAGGTAATTAAACCCACAAAGGTGAGAAAAAAACCCAACGCAGAAACACTGAAGACTCCAAAAGCCAGAATGGCTCTTCTCCTCCAAATGACTGCTAAACCTCTCTAGTCAAGGCACAGAACTGGGCTGAGACTGAGATGGCAGAATTCACAGATGTAGGCTCCAGAAAGTGGGTAATAAAGAACTTCACTGAATTAAAGGAGCATGTTGTAATCCAATGCGAAGAAGCTAAGAATCATGATAAAACAACACAGGAGCAGATATCCAGAATAGCCAGTGTAGAGAGGAACATAACCAACTTATGGAGCTGAAAATTACAACACAAGAACTTCACAGTGCAATCACAAGTATCAATAGCAGAATAGATGAAGTGGACGAAGAATCTCAGAACTTAAAGACTATCTTAATGAAATAAGACTGGCAGATGAGAATAGAGAAAAAAGAATAAAAACAAATAAAAAAATAAACCTCCAAGATATATGCGATTATGTGAAAAGATCAAACTTATGACTGAGTGGGGTACCTGAAAAAGGAGAATGGAACCAAGTTGGAAAATATACTTCAGGATATCATCCAGGAGAACTTTCCCAACCTAGCAAGAAACACCAACACTCAAATTCAGTAAATGCAGAGAACCCCAGGAAGATACTCTATAAGAAGATAAACCCCAAGACACAAAGTTATCAGATTCTCCAAGGTCGAAATGAAGGAAAAAATTTCTAAGGGCAGCCAGACAGAAAGGCCAGGTCACCTACAAAGGGAAGTCCATCAGACTAACAGTGGACCTCTTAGCAAAAACCCTAAAAGAAGAAACTGGGGGCCAATATTCAACATTCTTAAAGAAAAGAATTTCCAACCCAGAATTTCATATCCAGCCAAACTAAGCTTCATAGGTGAATAGAAATAAGATGCTTGTCAGACAAGCAAATGCTAAGGGAATACATCACCACCTGGCCTGCCTTTTAAGACTTCATGAAGGGAGCACTAAATATGGAAAGGAAAAGCTGTTACCAGTCACTACAAAAACAAAACTGCATACTTGGATAAACAAGTATGCAGCTAGCATCATAATGACAGGATCAAATTCACACATAACAATACTAACCCATCCTGTCTTCAAGAGACCCATCTCACATGCAAACACACACATAGGTTCAAAATAAAGGGATAGAGGAAAATTTACCAAGCAAATGGAAAACAGAAAAAAAAGGCAGGAATTGCAATCCTAGTTTCTGACAAAACAGACTTTAAATCAACAAAGATCAAAAAAGACAAAGAAGAGCATTACATAATGGTAAAGGGTTCAATTCAACAAGAGCTAACTATCCTGAATATATATGCACCCAATACAGGAAAACCCAGATTCATAAAGCAAGTTCTTAGAGACCGATAAGAAGACTTAGAATCCCACACAATAGTGGGAGACTTTAACACCACACTGTCAGTGTTAGACAGATCATCAAGACAGAAAATTAACAAAGATATTCAGGGCTTGTACTCAGCTCTGAATCAAGTGAAACTGATAGATATCTACAGAACTCTCTACCCCCAAACAACACAATATCCATTCTTCTCATTGCCACATGGAGTGTACTCTAAAATTGATCACATAATTGAAAGTGAAACACTCCTCAACAAATGTGAAAGAAGTGAAGTCATAATAAACAGTCTCTCAGACCACAGTGCAATCAAATTAGAACTCAGCATTAAGAAACTCACTCAAAATCACACAACTACATGGAAATTGAACAACCTGCTCCCGAATGACTCCTGGGTAAATAATGAAATTAAAGCAGAAGTCAAGAAATTATTTGAAACTAATGATAACAAAGAGACAATGTACAAGAATGTCTGGGATGCAGCTAAGGCAGTGTTAAGAGGGAAATTTATAGCAAGAAATGCCCACATCAAGAAGCTGGAAAGATCTCAAGTTAGCAACCTAACATCACAACTGAAAGAACTAGAGAATCAAGAGCAGACAAACCCCAAAGCTAGCAGAAGACAAGAAATAACCAAGATCAGAGCAGAACTGAAGGATATAGAGGCACAAAAAGCCCTTCAAAAATATCAATGAATCCAGGAGTTGGATGTTGGAAAAAATTAATACAATAGATCACTAGCTAGACTAATAAAGAAGAGAAAAGAGAAGAATCAAATAAACACAATCATAAATGATAAGAGGGATATCACCACTGACCCCACAGAAATACAAACAACCATTAGAGAATACTATAAACCCTTCTATGCACATAAACCAGAAAGTCTAGAAAAAATTGATAAATTCATGGACACATACACCCTCTAAAGACTGAACCAGGAAGAAATTGAATCCCTGAATAGACCAACAATGAATTCTGAAATTGAAGCAGTAATAAATAGCCTACCAACCCAAAAAAGCCCAGGAGCAGATGGACATATAGCTGAATTCTACCAGAGGTGCAAAGAAGCTGGGATTTCGACTGAAACTATTCCAAACAATTGAAAAGGAAGGCCTCCTCCCTAACTCATTTTATGAGGTAAACATCATCCCGATACCCAGATCTGGTGGAGATACAACAAAAGGAAAAAGAAAACTTCAGGCCAAAACCCCTGATGCACATTAATGCAAAAATCCTAAAAAATACTGGCAAACCAAATCTAGCAGCAAATCAAAAAACTTATCCAGCACAATTAAGCTGGCTTCATCACTGGGATGCAAGGTTGGCTCAACATACACAAATCAATTAATGTGATTCATCACATAAACAGAAATAAAAACAAAACCACATGATTAACTCAATCAATGCAGAAAAGGCCTTAAAAAATTCAACATCCCTTCATGTTAAAAGCTCTCAATAAATTAGGTATTCAAAGAACACAAGTCAAAATAAGAAGGGCCATCTATGACAAACCCACAGCCAATATACTGAATGGTCAAAAGCAGGAAGCATTCCCCTTGAAAATTGGAAAGAGATGAAGATGCCCTCTCCCACCACTCCTATTAAACATGGTATTGGAAATTCTGGCCAGGGCAATCAATCAAGAGAAAGAAATAAAGGATATTCAAATAAGAAAATCGGATGTTAAATTATCTTTGTTTGTCAATGACATGATCCTATATTTAGAAAATCCCATTGCCCCAGCCCAAAAGCTTTTTAAGCTAATAAGCAACTTGAGAAAAGTCTCAGGATACAAAATCAATGTGCAAAATAGCTGACATTCCTATACACCAAAACAGGCAAGCAGAGAGCCAAATCAAGAATGAACTCCCATTAAAGACTGCAACAAAAATAATTAGATACCTAGGAATACAGCTAACAAAGAACATGAAGGACCTCTTCAAGGTGAACTATAAACCATTGCTCCAAGAAATCAGAGAGGACATAAACAAATGGAAAAACGTTCCATGCTCAGGGGTAGGAAAAATTGATATTGCAAAAATAACCATATTGCCCAAAGTAGTTTATAGATTCAATGCTATTCCCATTAAACTACCATTAACATACTTCACAGAATTAGAATAAAAGCTAATTTGGAATTCATGTAGAGCCAAAAGAGAGGATGAATAGCCAAGACAATCCTAACCAGTAAGAACAAAACTGGAGACATCATGCTATCCAACTTCTAATTATACTGCAAGGCTACAGTAACCAAAACAGCATGATACTTGTACCAAAACAGACACATAGACCAATGGAACCGAATAGAGAAGTCAGAAATAAGTTCACATGTCTACAACCATCTGATCTTCAACAAACCTGACAAAAACAAGCAATGGGGAAAGGATTTCCTATTTAATAAGTGGTGCTTGGAGTGCTGGCTAGCCATAGGCAGATAATTGAAGTTGGACTGCTTCCTTACACCTCCTACAAAAATTAACTCAAGATGGATTGAAGACTTTAATGTAAAATGTAAAACTATAAAACCCTAGATGAAAATCTAGGCAATACCATTCAGGACATAGGCACAGGCAAATATTTCATGAGGAAAATGCCAAAAACAATTGCAAAAAATTGACAAATGGGATCTCATTAAAGAGTTGCTGCACAGCAAAAGAAGCTATCATCAGACTGAACGGACAATCTGAATAATGGGAGAAAATTTTTGTAAACCTGTCCATCTGTAAAAGGTCTAATACCCAGAATCTACCAGGAACTTAAATTTACAAGATAAAAGCAAACAACCCCATTAAAAGTAAAGAACATGAATAGATACCTCTCAAAAAATATAGATACATGTGGCCAACAAGCATGAAATAAAGCTCAACATCACTGATCATTAGAAAAATGCAAATCAAAACCACAATTAGATACCATCTCATGCAGGTCAGAATGGTGATTATTAAAAAGTCAAAGTCAAAATTAACAGACGCTAGTGAAAGTGTGTAGAAAAAGGAAGGCTTTTACACTGGTGGGAGTGTAAATTAGTTCAACCACTGTGAAAGACAGAAATACCATTTGACTCGGCAATCTCATTACTGGGTATATACTCAAAAGCATATAAATCATTCTATTATAAAGATACATGCATGCAGATGATCATTGCAGCACTATTCACAATAGAAAATATATTGTATCAAGCCAAATGCCCATCAGTTATAGACGGGATAAAGAAAATGTGGTACACATACATCATGGAATACTAGGCAGCCATAAAAAAGAACAAGATCATGTCCTTTGCAGGGACAAGGATGGAGTCAGAAGCCATTATCATTAGCAAACTAAAAGGAACAGAAATCAAAACACCACATGTTTTCTCTTATAAATCAAGCTGAACAATGAGAACACATGGACACATTCGTGGAGAACAACATACACTGGAGCCTGTCAGGGGTGGGAGTAGTGGGAGGGAGGGCATCAGGAAGAATAGCTAATGGATGCTGGGCTTAATACCTAGGTGATAGGATGGTCTGTGCAGCAAACCATCATGGCATACGTTTACCTATGTAACAAACCTGCACATCCTGCACATGTACCCCTGAACTTAAAATAAAAGTTGAGGATAAAAAATGCATGATTACAGAGTATTTATACAAATAATTTTCATTTGCAGATTGCCAGTTTTGTTGGTTATAGAGAGAGTGAGCTTATCAGAGACATCTTGAAATCCACTTCAGTTGAAATATAGCCTCCTTCTATCCCCCTCATTCCTAATCCCTTTGAAAATTACTATTCTAGTGTTCTATGCCACCATTACTGGTGGGCCTAAGCCATGTCCTTTAGTGTGCTGAAGATTAGGAGAAAACATGTTTGTAATCAATGAATTAGAAAATGAAGAAAAGAGGAACAGTGCATGTCAAAAGTTGTAAGATGTGGTTAAAAAAAATGTTCTTGGAAGTAACCTGCAAATATTTTAATTACTTACTAATGAAAATGAAAATTAATAAGCTAAGCATTCAACTAAATTAGCAAAGTGAACAAAAAATCCAAATACAAAAGGAAAAGAAAGTGAAAGGAACAATAAAGACAAAAGTAGAAACCAATGTGAGGAACAATTGCACTGCTAAGTATAACAGCCATTTTTTGAATAAAAAAAAGAAAAAAGCCTTCTCTAAATACAGGCATACCTCAGAGATATTGTAGGCTTGATTCCAGACAATAAAGCAAATCACTTGAATTTTTTGGTTTCCCAGTGAATATAAAAGTTATTATTACACTATACTATAGTTTATTAAGTGTGAAATGGCATTATGTCTAATATAACAATGTACCTACTTTAATTAAAAATAATTTATTGCTAAATAATGGTAACAACTATTTGAGATTTTAACTAGTCATCAACCTTTCACAGATGAAATATCTTGCTTCCATGATGGTGGCTTCTAACTGAGCAGTCAGGTGGTTTTTGAAGTTTACAGTGTCTGTGGCAATTTATTAAAATAGGACAACAATGAAGAATGCCACATTGACTGACTCTTCCTGCCACCAAAGATTTTTCTGTAGCATGAGATGCTGTTTGATGGCATTTTATCCACAGTAGAAATTCTTTCAAAACTGCAATCAATTTCCTCAAACTCTGTCATTGCTTCATCAACTAGGTTTATGGAATATTCTAAACCCTGTGTTATTTCAACAATGTTCAGAACATCATCAGCAGTAGATGCTATCTCAAGTAACCACTTTCTTTGCTCATCTGTAAGAAGCAATTCCTCATCTGTTTAAGTTTTATCATGAGATTGCAGCAATGTGGTGGTCACATCTTCAGGTCCCAATTCTAATCCTATTTCTCTTTCTATTTCCACCCCATCTGCAGTAACTTTCTCCGCTGAAGTCTTGAACCCCTCAAAGTCATTCATGAGGGTTGGAATCAACTTCCTCCAAATGCTTATTAAAATGGTGATATTTTGACCTCCTTCCATGAATCACAAGTATACTTAATGGCATCTGAAATAACAAATTATCTCCAAATGGTTTTCAATTTACCTGTCTCAGATCTGTCAGAGGAATCACTATTTATGGCGGTTATAGCCTTACAATATGAATTTTTTAAATCAAAAGACTTGAAAGTAGAGATTACGCCTCGATCCATGGGCTGCAGAATAGATGTTGTTAGCAGGCATGAAAGGAATATTCATCTCCTTTTATACCTCCATAAGGGTTCTTAAGAGACTAGGTGCCTTGCCAATGAACAGTAATATTTTGAAAGAAATCTTTTTTTTTTCTTAGCAGTAGATCTCAATAGTGGGCTTAAAAATATCCAGCAAACCATGCTGTAAATAGATATGCTGTATCCAGGCTTTGCTATTCCATCTACAGAGCACACGCTTAACAGATTTAGCATATTCTTAAGGGCCACAGAATTTTCAAAATGGTAAATAAGCATTGGCTTCAACTGCAAGTCATCAGCTGCAAGAGCAAATAAGGGAGTAAGCCTGTCCTTTGAAGTTTTGAAGTCAGGCATTAACTTCTCTCTAGTTATGAAACTTATAGATGGCATCTTCTTCCAATAGAAGGTTGTTTAGTTCACATAGAAAATCTGTTGTTTAGGGTAGCAACCTTCATCAATGATTGTAGCTAGATCTTCTGTCTAAATTGCTGCATCTTCTACATAAGTACTTGCTGCTTCACCTTGCACTTTTTTGTTGTTATTGTTATGGTATGGCTTTTGTACTTAAACCTCATGAATCAACCTCTGCTAGATTCAAACTTTCCTTCTGCAGCTTCCCCACCTCTTTCAGCTTTCATAGAATTAAAAAGAGTGAGGGTCTTGCTCTGGATTTGGGAATGTTGTGGCTGGTCTGATCTTCCATCCTGACCACAAAAAACTCTCTACACATTAACAATAAGGCTGTTTTGTTTTCTTGTCATTAATGTGTTAATTGGAATACCACCTTTAGTTCCTTCAAGAATGTTTTATTTGCATTCACAACTTCGTTATGTATTTCACATTGGAGGAATGACTTTCAGCCTCTCTCAGCCTTTGACATGCCTTCCTCACTAAGCTTAATCATTTTCAGCTTTTGATTCAAAATGAGAGATTCATAATTTTCTCCTACTTGAACCCTTAGAAGCCATTGTAGGTTTATTAAATGGCCTAATTTCAATAGTATTGTGTCTCAAGAAATAAGGAAGCCCAAAGAAAGAGAGAGAGGATGAGAGAATGGCCAGTGGGAGGAATGAGAAGATACAAAATTCATCAATTGAGTTTACTGTGTCAAATGGTTAGTATTCATGGTTTCCCAAAAAACTTACAATAGTAATATCAAAGATCACTAATCACTGATCACCATAAGAGATATAATAATAATGAAAAAGTTTGATGTATTGCAAGAATTACCAAAATGTGACACACAGAGACAAAGTGAGCATATGCTATTTAAAAAATTGTGCTGATAGCCTTCCTAGACACAGGATTGCCACAAACCTTCAATTTGTAAAGAAAAAACAAACAAACAAAAAAAAAAACAATGCAGTTATCTACAAAATGCAATAAAGTGAAGCACAGTAAAATGAGGTATACCTGTATAACAAAGAAATAGAAACACCCTACAAATACACAATAGTAAAATGACAAAGTTTATCTAAGTAAATGTCAGGATGGTTTAAGAGTAAGCAAGGCATTAATATACTACCTAGAGGTCTAATACCAAGCCATATGGTGACCTCAATATATGCTGAGAAGACAGCTTAATACATTGTAGCTTGTGTTTTTTATTTAATTATGTTCTTAGTAAAGTATGAATAGAAGGATATAGTCTTACTTTGATAGTTTTTATTTCTATCACCAAATCCAGTGCTCTTCCTAGTGGCTATCATTATTTTGGGATAACACCATACTACCAAAAAAGTAGAAGGGTGTTGCACAGAGGAAATGATATATAATGAAAACATAAAATGTTTTCCTGGTGAGTGTGGTTGGGATTTTCATGTATCCATTCTAATTCTAAAAGATTACTCTATGTTAGTTGGAGTAATCCCATTTTCCTCACAAACGATTGATTTTAAAATGGTCATGCAACTCAACTGTATCCAATAAAATATCAGGGAAATTCTGTTGGGACACTTTCATAAAAAGTGTGCTCCCTCCTAAGAAAGAGACTTGGGATATTACAATCTTTTTTTTCTTCTGGCTGTTTCAGTGCCTGGATGTGACCATCTGAACTGCTGTAGCCACACAGTAGTTTTGAAGACAAGTTCAATGACTATACCAGAAAGATTGGTCTTTGAGTTATTGTTGCATCATGGCTGGATCCTGCCTACCCTAGCTCTCATTTTTCATTTATGTAAGATAAAAAGTAACCTAATTATTTAAACCAGTTTGAGCTGAATTTTTTATTACTTGCTTCCTAAATGATACATCTATGATAAACTAAATGCCAAAACTATACTTAATAATGAAACAAAAAACAAATTCCCATTAAAACCAGCTTTCCTATATACTAGCAATAGAGATGTCCTCTATCATTACTATAATGTGACATGATTTTAGGAAGTTCTAGCTAAAAATTGAAAGACAACTTTTGGATATTAGGTAACAAGTACATAATTTTTTTCAGATGAAATAATTGTATGAATTGAAAACCAACAAGATAATTAATAAATCTCGAATTGTGGTTGCTCTAACATAGGGCCAGAAAGAAATTACAAATTTATAAAAAATATTACAATTAATGCATGCCAACAATAAGCAATTAGAAGCCATAATAGAGAAAAAGTACCATTACTAATTACAAAATATTAAATCCATTTTAAAACCCTACTATGAAATGTGTGGAAGTATATAAAAGCAAACATAAAAATACGTATAAAATGTTAAAGAATAATTTTAATAGCCCTTTCCCCATAACTTCCGTAGAGAAATACTTTCTTAATAGCTGATCAGGTGCAAGGACTTTATTAGAGAAAAATCTGGAAATTGGAGCTTTAGGTATAATGAATAAACAGACTATAAGCTCAAGCTTCTGTATAGCATGTTTTATATTACTTTATTTTTTAATTTAGATTCCTATTTTCTTTTTTTCTTTATTCCTTCTAAAAAAACAGAAAAACAGGATACATGTGCAGAACGTGCATGTTTGTTACATAGGCATACGTGTGTCATGGTGGCTTGCTGCACCTATTGACCTATCCTCCAAGTTCCTTCCCCTCACACCCCATTCCCCAACAGCCCCTGGTGTGTGCTGTTCCCCTTTCTGTGTCCATGTGTTCTCATTGTTCAACTTCCACTTTTGAGTGAGAACATGCGGTGTTTGGTTTTCTGTTCCTGCATTAGTTCGCAAAAATCACAAGCATTCCTTTACACCAACAATAGGCAAGCAGAGAGCCAAATCATGAATGAACTCCCATTTACAATCACTACAAAGAGAACAAAATACCTAGGAATAGAGCTAACAATGGATGTGAAGGACCTCTTCAAGGAGAACTACAGGCTACTGCTCAAGGAAATAAGAGAGGACATAAACAAATGGAAAAACATTTCTTCCTCATGGATAGGAAGAATCAGTATCATGAAAATGGCCACACTGCCCAAAGTAATTTATACATTCAATGCTATTCTCACCAAACTACCATTGGCATTGTTCACAGAATTAGAAAAAACTATTTTAAATTTCATATGGAATCAAAGAAGACCCATATAGCCAAGACAATCCTAAGCAAAAAGAACAAAGCTGGAGGCATCACGCTACCTGACTTCAAACTATACTACTAGGTTCCTATTTTCAAGTCATGCTCTATGCGCTACCTCAATGAATCAGGCCCAAGGCTTCTGTGTTTGGTACCACAGCACCTTCCCTGGAAAGGCCAAACTGAAACCAGGATGAGTTCCAGGGGATAGGAGGCATTT
Source organism: Rhinopithecus bieti (assembly GCF_001698545.2). Classification (NCBI taxonomy): domain Eukaryota; kingdom Metazoa; phylum Chordata; class Mammalia; order Primates; family Cercopithecidae; genus Rhinopithecus; species Rhinopithecus bieti. The sequence goes on along the minus strand of NW_016820406.1, from coordinate 102,382 downwards.
TCTAAGACACGTGTTGCCTCTCTGTCTAGGAAAAGGAGTTGTCAATAGGTATCTTTTGTTGCAACTCACTGCATCCCTGGAAGATATGTAGGGAAAAAGATCCAAGTACCAGAGCAAATTTAGTCATTACACTATACTAATTATTATCATTTCTACCTTCCTGAGCCTTGGGTCTGTTTTTCTATATTGGCTGCAGACATTGTAGATAGCTAATAAAAATTTTGTGTATAATACGGAGACCTTGAACAAAACAGGAAAATTCCAATCTTGGACACATACCAATGTAATATTTTGTGTTTGTGTAGTTGGTCACAGGAGCAGTACCACAATCAGGTGACTGGAAAACTCTTTTCTTCTAAAGAGGACTGACTAATCCTAGATAATAAAATAAAATAGGCCTTTTCAACTGATTGTAGGGACCTAACTCCCATCTCAGAATCTAGACTCCAGTGTACACATATGAGCTTCCTCAATTATGTGCAATCACAGAAAATATAAATGTCATTCCTGGACACACATGTTTTGATATAAGTTTCAGTGGAAGTAGCAGAACTAGTGGCAGAACCAAAAGTGTAAGAAAGTAGACAGTTTGGAGAGCAGCCAATAGCCAATATGTTGGCAGCAGTTATGAAGTATTCTAGCTTCGAGAATCTATATCTGAAATCTGACCATACTGGCAAGCTGTAATAGATAGCAGGGCTTACACCAAACATAAAGGTAAATATGTCCTTTCCATGAGGCTGATGTGGGCATTAGTAGTGGTCACTTGTAAAGATATCTGTGTCCTGTAAAATATAGATCTTTGGCATTCAGACCAGTAGAAGCAGAAGGAAAGGGGAGGATGAGAGGGCCACGGCAGAAAGACCTGAGCAACATATTTTAGAGTACATGGGTGTAAACTCTTATCAGTAAGTGGTTTGGGGTGGTGGGGTTTGGAGTGCTAACGACTGAGCTATGACTCACAAAAATCCATATACTCAAGCCTAACCTCCAATGTTACTGTATTTGATAAAAGGGCCTATAAGGAGGTAATTAAGGTTAAATAAGATCATATAGTAGAATCCTGATGTCTTTTCAAGAAGAGACACCAGAAAGTACTCGCGCTCTCTCTCTTACTCTCTCATTCTCTCACTCTGTTTTTCTTTGTCTTTCTCTCTGCCTTGTGAGGACACAGCAAGAAGGTGGCAATCTACAAGCCCTCACCAGAAACTGAATTGTCTGGCACCTTGATCTTAGATTAGCAACCGCATTTCTATTTAAGCTACCCAGGCTGTGGTGCTTTGTTATAGCAGCCCCAACAGACTAACACATAGAGGATGGAATGCATGTAGAATGGTTAGGACTACCAGTTCCTTTGAAATTGTGATACATAAAAATTCAGATTTTCACCACAATTAATATTCAATGGATACAATAGCGGGAATATAAGCACAAGACTGAGATTTGGAGTGCAATGTTTTGCCTGGAAAAAAATGTGTGTGTTTCTATTCTGGGGAGTAATTTATTTTAGAGTCACTATTTTAAACTGAAAGCACATTTTACAGTTGCTATTGGTAACTTCTCACACAGCGCCAAAAGATCTGATATTAACAAAGATAGTCCAGGGCAAACTCATTTGTGACTTCAAACTGTTAGTGAAGTTGCATTTTTATAGACAAAGTCCCATATGGGGATCAAGGCTCTCGCACTAAGAAAACATTTTTGACTAGTGCTTCTTGTTGGTGAAATTGTGGTTTCTGGAAGAATGTATATCATGGTGAATGACCTTGGAAAGGCAAAAGCTTGTGAAGCATCAGCAGAGGGATAGCACAGGGCTAATTAAAGCCTTGGGATTTCTATAGGATGACAAAAATACAGAGAGAAGAGCAGAAAATTGGAAACTGGGAATTCGCAGCCACGAACTTTTTGCCTTTTACAAATGTTAGGCACTCTTATTGTAATACAGTAATGTAGTACACACACTTTTGAAAAAAAGAAAAGTTGACTTGTGAGTTTTAAACCTTGAATGTTAGAGTCTGTTTCTGTGCTCTCCATATATACATTGGTATATACATCGGAGGTTAGAAAAGGTAGGTTTCATGAAATATTTATTATTTTATGTCAGCTTTGGGAGTAAGAAAATGAAAGCCAATTCTAGTATCAATCTTCAGAAAATGAGCACAGATAAGGAAAGGGATCAAAATATCGACAACGTCTGTAGACCTTGGGATCATGAGTGGCAGCATAGTGGTGAGAAGTGTAGGCTCTCAAGCTAGTCTACTTGTTTTGAATCCTGATTTTCACACTTACCTGTGTGAAACATTAGGAAAAATACTTAAGTTCACTATGTCTCTATTTCTTCATTTGTAAAAATAAAATAATAGCATTGTATACCTCTGGTTTCCATGAGCATTGAACAAAATGATGCATGAAAGACAATTAGTAGAATATTTAAGCCATTGTAAGTGCCCAGTCACTGTTAGCTATTATTTTCTTCAAAATTTTTTCGATTTCTTACAATAACATATGTTCTTTTACTATCAGAAGAATGTTATATTACAAAGATATAACTTTATAACTTTAGTGACATCTTTGTTATATACATTCTTTCATTTTGTGGATTTTATAATTTGGGTTTGGATAAGGTTTGAGACAAGAACCTGTTATTAGCCATTTAGTAGTAATCCAGTGAAACCAATCTGCATTTTGGCAAAGAATGTGAATACGATCTACGTTTTAGTGTCCATAACTTGTGCATTCTATTTCTGACAGTGACCAACTGTGAGACTTTGCACAAGTTATTTAACCACCTATGCAAAATGAGGATAATAATACCATGATTGTATGGTTGTGGTGGTGAACAGGTTAGATAAATATGAAAGACTCCTGCACAAGGTTGACACAAACAGGCACTCAATCAATATTAGTTACTAAGACATCCCACCCACCTTTAGCAGTCTAGACCGGGTATTCTTGTGTGTACTACATGCCAGTACAATTGTTTTTAAATATAGGAATAAAATATAGACTGCTAGATTCATCTTTTTGCCATTGTTTTCATATAGACAATTTACAGACATACTAAGTTTATGTGGTCAAAACACAACTGTGTCAACTATTTTTTTTTTTCTTTTTTTGCAATAGCCATGTGACCAACTATAAGATACAACTTTAATGTCAGGAAGTTCCTCTAAGGGACACCTACTCCTTAATTAAATTAAAACCATGCCTAACATGAAATTCCATTATCTGTGCAATTTGATTAGCCTAAAGGTGTGAGTCAGGAAGATCTTTCAACATCAACACTTCTACAGAGGTGACATATAATCATCTGAGGTATGCAGTGGCAGACTCTTTTTTCTAAAACATTCGGGTACTGCTATTATGGTGGCATAATTGACATTGCATATTTACTCTATAAAGAATCTCCAAAGAGACTTATAATTATTACAAAATGTGAACACACAGCCATTGATGAAATTACAGAATGTCTTGAGATTTACAATGATAGGAAGGACTTATTTTATCAATTTCTATTTATTTCTATTTTGTGCATGACATTAACCTTGAGCAGCTAGCAATACGTACTTCAACATCATCTTGTAATTTGTTGATAGACACATCTCCAAAAGCATAAGGTGAAACATCAATTGCAAAAAACAGAGATTTATGCTCTCTATAGTATACCAGCACAAGTTCAAAAGTCAATAACTATTGACTAGTCCCCAGAAAAACCTAACACTGGAAATTTAATACCATAGAATATCAGGCAACACCATTCCTACAACCCAAGTAGGCTGTAGCTCAACAGAAGCTGACTTTAATAAAATAAAATTGATATATTGAATACTGATAGCACTCTCTTGAAGCCCATCTATTTTTAAAGACAGCTTAAAGATCCATTTTTTTTCTTTTGGAATAGGTACATTATAAATTTTGTTACATGAACGTGAGTAGCGCTGATTCAATAGACTAAAGTTATTCAAGTTATCAGTATTTCCCCCAAAAACCTAAATTACTGATATGTGGTGATTAAAGACAGGAAAATTTGATGTCAGGGAGATCTTTGTTTGAATTATCCTTCCACCAATTTATTGTGATATTTAGCAAATAATCTCCTTGAATCTCAATTTTTTTCATGTTGTTAATAAATAGTAATAATCCTCAGGCTTATTTTAAGGTTTGAGTTCACACTACCTTCTACAATTCACTGGCCTATATATTCCAATATTCTGAGTCTATAATTCCTATAAAACAGCTATTGTCCAAATGTCAAGAACATACATTGGGGAAAGGACAGTCTCTTCAATAAATGGTGTTGAGAAAACTGGATATCCATATACAAAAGAATGGAATGGCATCCTTATCTCTCTCTATGTAAAAATCAAATCAAAATGGATTAAAGACCTAAATCTAAAACCTCAAACTGTAAAACTCCCAAAATAAAACATTGGAGAAACTCTCCAGGACATTTGGGGGCAAAGGTTTCTTAACATCCTACATTCACAGGCAGTCAAAGCAAAGGTGGACAAATGGAATCATAGCAAGTTAAAGAGCTGTTTCACAGCAAATGAAAAAATCCACAAAGTGAAGAGACAACTCACAGAACAGGAGAAAATATTTGCAAACTACCTATCTGACAAGGGATTAATAACCAGAACATATAAGGAGCTCAAATAACTCTATAGGAAAAAGATCTATCAATATGATTAAAAATGGGCAAAATATCAGAATAGAAATTTCACAAAAGAAGGTATATAAATGGAAAACATGTATAGCAAAAGTTGCTCAACACCATTGATCATAAGATAAATGGAAATAAATAGTACAATGAGATATCATCTCACCCTGGTTAGAATGGCTTTTACCCAAAATTCAGGCAATAACCAATGCTGGCAGGGATGTGGAGAAAAGAGAATCTTTGCACACTGTTGGTGGGAATGTAAATTAGTACAGACACTATAGAGAACTATTTATAGGTTCCTCAAAAACGAAACACAGAGCTGACATTGATCCAGCAACCCAACTCCTAGGTATACACTCAAAAGAAGGGAAATCAGTATCTCAAAAAGATATCTGCACTCCCATGTTTATCACTATTTACAACAGCTAAGATTCGGAATCAAACTAGGTGTCTATCAATAGATAAGTGTATAAGGAAAATGTGATACATTTACACAATGAAGTACTATTCAGCCATAAAAGAATGAGATCCTGTCATTTCTAACAACATATATAGAATTGTACTTCATCATATTAAGTGAAATAAATCAGGCACAGAAAGACTAACTTTGTATGTTTTCACTTATTTGTGGGAGCTAAAAATTAAAACAATTGAAGTTATGGAAACAAAGAGTAGAAAAGTGGTTACCAGAGGCTGAGAAGAGTAGTGGTGGGGGGCCGGGGGAGGGGTTTCGGAGGAAGTGGAAATGGTTAGTAGGTACAAAACAAACAGAAAGAATGAATAAAATCTAGTATTTGCTAGCACAACAGAATGACTATAGTAAATAAATACTTTATTTGTATTTAAAATAACTAAAAGAGTGTGTTAGTCAAGGTTTTCTAGAGGGACAGAACTAATAGCATAGATGTATATATAAAGGGGAGTTTATTAAGGAGTATTACCTCACACAATCATGATGTGAGGTCTCGCAATAGGCCATCTGCAAGCTGAGGAGCAAGGAAACCAGTCTGAGGCCCAAAACCTCAAAAGCAGGGAAGCTGACAGTTGCAGCCTTCAGTCTGTGGTCGAAGGTCCAAGAGTCACAGAGCTGAATAACTTGCAGTCCAATGTTTGAGGACAGAAACCATCCAGCATGGGAGAAAGATGTAGGCCAGGAGACTAAGCCAGTCTAGTATTTTCAGCTGATTAGATTGTGCCCACCCAAACAGAGGGTGGGTCTGCCTTTCCCAGTTCACTAACTCAAATGTTAATCTTCTTTGGCAACACCCTCACAGACATAGCCAGGAGCAATACTTTGCATCCTTCAATCCAATCAAGTTGACATTCAACATTAACCATCACAAAGTGTATAATTCGATTGCTTGTAACACAAATAATAAGTGCTTGGGGTGGTGGATACTCCTTTTACTCTATTGTAATTTTTACATATTGCATGCCTGTATCAAAATATCTCATGTCACTCATAAATATATACACCTACTATGTGCCCCCATAAATAAAAAAGTAAAAATAAATAAATTAATAAACTATTGTCAAGGTTATTAATGATCTCCATATTGCCTTCTCAGCAACATCCAACCCGATTGACAGGGTCTTCCTGAAGCATTCTCCTCTCTCTACTTTTGAGTCAAGACATTTGCCTGTATACCAGTTCATGATACTTCTCAGCCACATCTGAGACCTCACCCTTCTCTGTGCAGTATTGAATCCTTGTATTCAAGATTGACTGAAGGTACAATCTTGAGATCCTAGTTTTTCCTTTTCCCCTCTCTTCTTCTTTTGTCATCTATAATCACTTTCTAGGTAATTCAATTCTAGCATTATAACCTTAAATGACATTTATATTTTGATAATTCTAAAATATTTACTGAAACCCCAGACCTATAGTCTGAGTCTAGATTTGTATGTTATCGTTTCTTTGACATCACATTTCATAGGCATCCTAAAGTTAATATGTAAAAGAAAAAGAGCACTTGATTTTCAACTAACAACAACAAAAAACTTGCTGCTTACTAAATTGTCCTCAGTTTACTAACTGTGCCATTGTAAATCCAGTTTTTCAAACTGAAAGCTTACAATTTATAATTGATTACTTGCTTTCCTCCATTTTCTAAGTCCATGCATCACCAAATCCTGTGAATTTATCTCCAAAACAAGTTCCCAGTTTACTTCTATCTCCAATACTATCATCGTTATCCAATCCTACATCTATTGTCACCTGGGACTGATTCAAATGCCTCCTAATAGGCTCCCTTAATGCCATTGTTTACTCTTACTATCCATTCTCCCTGCAGTAGACAGAAGAAAATTTTTATAATGCAAATCAGGTCATTTATTGTCCCTGCTTAGAATACTTCAAGGGAGTCTTGTTGCTCTTAGGATAAAATCCGTATTACTTACCTTGGACTTCAGGGTTTCTAAATGATCTAGTTCCTGGCTACCTCTCCATCCTCATCTCATTTCATTTTCCTCCTTTCTTACCGAACTTTAGCCAAACAGGCCCCTTTTTCTGCTCTAACATCTGAAACTCCTTTCTAACCTATTACTGGAATGGTTTGACCCCAGATCCTTTCATGGCTGACTCCTTTTCATCTCAGTTCAAATGTCATCTCCTCAGAGGCCTTTCTTAACTCTTCCTTTCTAGTTTTACTATCTCATTACCCTGTTGATGTCCTTTAGAGTACCTAATGTAATGTAGTTGTCATTCATTTATGTGTTTGCTATCTGTTTCATTGAGTAATATATAAGCTAATATAAGTTCTGTGTAAGCAAGGATGTTGCTTCTTTTATTTATTGCAATATCACAAGAGTCCTAGAAAAGTTTTGTGTTTTAGGAGTGCTCTATACATATTTATGGAATGAAAGAAGAATAGATACAAGCACTTAGAACAATGATTATGCTCAATAAATTGTAGCTGTAAGTTTTATTAAATGAAGAACATGAAGAAGGAGAAGGGAAGAGGAAGAGAAGAAGAAAAGAGGGAAAAAGTAAAATAGGAGGAGGTTGGAGAAAGAGAATGAGGAACTTCCTAAGTCTTCCTATAAATTTATACTTTGTTGATCCAGTGATCAGGATACCATGCATAGAATTCTGAAAGAACTATTTTCATTAAGCTGTGGAAAATTATTGAGAATAAATTTGGAACTGGCAGACAACAGCAAATAGGTCCATCCTACTGTGAGGGATGTTTGGATTCATTTATATCATAATTTCTCATTTTGTTAACAGGACACTGACATTTTTCCATCAAATATTGCATAATCAGTAAGCTTTCATGTAAGATCTTACTTGGTTTCTTCAAACACTTCATTTTTTTCTCTTTTGAAGAAAAAGTTATATCTTTTGTTTACAAGTGAATGGATAAATTCAGGTGGAATGATGCTAATTCTGCCCTATAAGTTCTCCGTTTTCAAAAACTACCTTGGAAACCCGTAATTGTACATTTTTTAATGAATTTATTACAATATGATTCCAAGAATTATACTTTTCTTCCTTTATATATTCAGGTGTGGAAATCTGCTACATATGAAGTATCATCCTATAAACTATTCCTAATATTAAGTGTTGAAGAAAACAGCATAGTCCTAAACCATTAAGAGAAGCACCTTCCTTTGTGTTACTTAATATCTCTGAAAAATGGCTGATGATATGTAAGAAGAAAAACTCAACACTTTTATCAATTATTTTAATTTATTAGCACCCAGGAAGTAGTTATGGCTGTATTTTTTGGTTCCAAGACAAAATTAAACCCACATAGTGTATTAGTCCTGCTAGGCAGATTGCCTGACATCAAAATCTTCACTGTGCCAAGAGCAAGTAATTTTAAATACTCTGTGAGCTCAGTTTCATGAAGGGCTCCATATTCAACTTTTTGCTGGGAGTATTGAGAATAGACACACATTTTCTTTTGTAATCCTCCTTTTTTTGTGTGTGTGAGATGGAATTTCATTTTGTTGCCCAGGCTGGAGTTCAGTGGTGCAATCTCGGCTCACTGCAACCTCCACTTCCCGGGTTTGAGTGATTCTCCTGCCTCAGCCTCCCAAGTAGCTGAGATTACAGGCATGTGCCACCATGGCTGGCTAATTTGTTTTTTTTTTTTTTTTAATTTAGTAGAGACAGGGTTTTTTCATGTTGGTCAGGCTGGTCTCGAACTCCTGACCTCAAATGATCCACCTGCCTTGGCATTACAGGCATGAGCCATTGCGCCCGGCCTATCCTACTTTCTTGTTAATAAAATCCCCTACTTCTTACCATAAATCAAGAACAATAATGTAACTTAACATTCCTTTCTTTCAGTAGCACACTACTCTGTGTTAAGCCTACTTGAAACCATAGCAGGATACAATTATAGGTATCTAAAGAAAATAAAACATTAACCAACACTCAAGAACAAGAAAAATATAGATGTTTAAGCACAGTTCCCTTTGTTACAAAAAACAAATTTAAAAATACAATCTCGGGGGGCGGAGCAAGATGGCCGAATAGGAACAGCTCCAGTCTCCAACTCCCAGCGCGAGCGACACAGAAGACCGGTGATATCTGCATTTTCAACTGAGGTACTGGGGTCATCTCACTAGGGAGTGCCGGACAATCGGTGCTTGTCAGCTGCTGCAGCCTGACCAGCGAGAGCTGAAGCAGGGAGAGGCATCGCCTCACCTGGAAGCGCAAGGGGGAAGGGGATCCGTTTTCCTAGCCAGGGGAACTGAGACACACAACACCTGGAAAATCGGGTAACTCCCACCCCAATACTGCGCTGTAAGCATACAGGCACACCAGGAGAATATATCCCACACCTGGCCGGGAGGGTCCCAC
>NW_016820406.1:61167-89106 GCF_001698545.2 Rhinopithecus bieti | reverse complement strand
GGGAGTTATACATGATATAAATGATGAATTGATGGGTGCTGACGAGTTGATGGGTGCAGCACACCAACATGGCATAAGTATACATATGTAACAAACCTGCACGTTATGCACATGTACCCTAGAACTTAAAGTATAATAAAAAATAAAAAATAAAAAAATAAAAATAAAAATACAATCTCTACATAAATATTGTCTATCTTCCTCCTCCTACAGTTTTTCATTTTGATGGGCTTTTAATCTGGATATTTCTAAATTGCTAGTCAGATGATACTAGACATCCAGACTCATTGGAAATAAATCCCACCAGGGAGCCATCATATTTTGTAGATCTGAGAACTTTAATCATTTTACCTCCAATTCTTCTTCAGGAGCTTTTAAATAGCCTGAATACAGTAAGAATGTTATACCTGCTAGGCATAAAATGAGCAAAGCAAAAGACAATATATTAACTTTCAGGTGGGAACTAAAGTATTTTGCACATTGCGTTTTTTTAATGAAATGTTTCAAATTAAAGACTATCATATAGCTAGTGAATATTTTAGGCAGATTGCTTTTTTCCATCATTTTTACAAGGTCATGTTTCCCAAAATATTTTCCTGTGGATCACTTGTTCTGTGAGACGCTACGTAGGGGGAAAAAAAAAAGTCCACCTGTCAAATTCTATTTGCAAGGGATCCTGAGTTGGACATTCTTCTCTAGAAGATTTACATTGATACTAGTGTATTAAAGACAAACCCAAGAACAGCAATAATAAAACATCTAAACTCACTGATCCCAGAGATCATCAAATGTGTTTGTCTAACATAACATTCCTCTCACCCACACAATGTGACTTTTATTTATTAGTCCTGAAGAACTCATTATGAAAAATGTTGATGGAAACAGTTATTTTTTTCCTAAACCAAAATAGGATGCCAGTGCCCATTTCAAAAACTGAGTTTTTTTCCCTGTCTTCAAACTAATTTATTATTCATGGACTTTTTCTTTAGAAAAGTGATGTTGTAAAAAATGCTATTTCCCCTCAAAAGGTAGCAGTTTCATGTTGATTCAAGAAAACATAAAGGGATACTAAAACAGGCAACAACTGCCTCCATCACCCCAGTTTGCCAATTTAATAATAAAGTTTTTCATTTATTCTGAAATTCCTTTTTTTGTCCCTATTTCCACTCTCCACAAGAGTTCTATCTCTCATTTTCATTTCACTGCCAAACTGTCAATTGGCTGATATCCCATCAAGCCTGTTTTAGATAGTCTACTTGTATCTCCTTAAAAATTTTCACACATCTGTGCCTCAATTTCTTCTGTTCATTCTAGAAAGAACACATCTCCCCATTTTTCACCTTTTGCATTAACATAAAACTTATTTTTCAGTTTGCTTCATATATAACATCTCCTCTTAAATGTATTTCCTAATTTCTATTTTTAATACATCCCTCACTTATTTGCATTTTCATAGAATATTGCTTATACATCTATAATAGTTCTGCTTAAACCCATGTTTAACTTTAACTTTTATTAAAATTGTTTTTCCTGTGTTTATAGACCATAAACCTCTTGAGAACAGGAAAACATGAATTACTCTCTATACTATGTAGAGCAGTTCCTTCCACAAACTGGATATTAAATATTCATTTGTTGATTGAGCAAATGTCAGTAAATTTAAATTTGAAATGAGATCTATTTACTCCCATGCAGAAAGACATACACTTAATTTCTAAATTTTTGGAGTAATAAAATCCTAAATTTATTCCAACCTGTATTGCTCTGTCTTCAGGTTGTATACCTTTCTTTATTTAAGCTGTATATCTTCACAACCCTGAGTTGTTATTCTAGAAAAAGTTAATGTATTTTCTTTCCAAATATTCCCTCGATGATCCTTTAATTGAATTATATTTTGAATTAAATAGCACCAGATTCTCCTTGTCTATGTTTTATGGATAGTTTCTTTGCTTGTACTATCAAATGAAATGAATACTGGCATGGAATAGGTAGGATAAATAAGACATTAATGTAAAAATTAAAACCTTGACCCATAATGATCAACAATAGAAATCACATCCTCTTAATGTCTCTCTCCCCTTCTTTTTCCTCAGCTCACAATTCTGCATGATTAAAATGTAGTATCAGAAGATAATAATATAAGTTCAAATACTCAAATACTCAAGTAAAGTCCTACTACACATTATCTTTCTTATTTTCTCAAAAGAATTAACAACAACAACAATAACAACATCAACAAGCCACAAACAATGGGTTAAAGGCAGTGCTGACAGTAATGAGAATAAAGAACACAATGTTCAGGGAAATGTATTAATGACCTCAGGTATCTAAGAGTTTGGTAGTGAAGAAAACGGATCGATGCAATATTTCTAAAGGTATAAGGGATCTAAGGACAAGGTTTTCCTGAGTCACTGTTCTCTTTTTTCACCTGTGCCATGAACTGAAGTCAATTGTAAGCATAAAGCATAATGAAACATAGTTATCCCCTCGACTCTGAAAATTATCCATTTAGAAAATAAACTGTAAAATATAAATGCCAAATTTTGAATACATACCACAGTCTCCAAAAGTCATTAGTAAAAGAGATACTAAATATTTTATATACTTATCAGGCATTTAATTCACATAAAACAAAAACAAAATATTCACAGAGACATTTAACAAAACAGGCACTTTATGAACTTTGAATTTGCGCTCCCAAAATATGCTTCCCAGAGTTATTGCAGGGTCCATGCATCATAAGCTCATTTTCTTTTATAACTCTGTACAAAACCCTCAAGCCACAGAAATACATAACAGTTCCAAAACTTTAAGATACCAAAACTAAAATAAAAAACAAACAATAATAACAACAACAACAGAAATCCTGTAAGATTCTTTTGTGAAGAAAAAAGCATTATCTCCCAAGATGTCAAATATGTCCCAGTCAGTATACAAACACTGGTCCCAAAGCACCAAATGCTGAAATACTGGGGAGGAGGGCCAGGCAGCAAAATAAAATCTCTCATCTCCCTGTGGGTCACAGAACATAAATAACACTAACAGAGAGCTAATAAGTGGACTCATATTACCCTTTGCTGTGGCTTTCAGGAAACCCTTCATCAAATTTATTGCCAGAGTTGCTGCACATTATTGTGTCCTTTATTAGGCATTCTTCTCCCTGAAGATTAATTCAGGGCTTTATGAAGCTATGTGTTCCAGAGAAATAGATAATTGCAAGTACGTTAAGAGATGTCACATTCACATCACTATAGACACACAGAATTGTGGTCAAATATCTGATGACATCCTTGATACAGTATATTGACTCAAATTCCCCATGACAACTCTCCCTTTAGAGTGCTGCTAAAATAGGAATCTTTAAGCGACATTCAGATTTAAGGAAGACAGACAATGCAGGGTAAGAACAGCTGTAGTATGTTCGATCAACTACATCTAAAAGATTGCGATATAACCTTTCAGAAAGTGAAACTTTCTGTCAAATCACAGTCTTGTTTCTTATCCCCTTGATGTCATCTGTGCCAAAAACCTGCACTGAACTCATAAAAATCTACCAGATGTTTTACGTATTTGTCATATACCTAACTTTTAGGAGTATAAATTAGCACTGGGTTTAATATGTACTTGGTTTAATATGTACTTCGGAAGACAATTTTAAATTTACAATAGCATGTTGACTTAAGTAAAATTTTGAATGTTTCTCCATGATTTCTAATCCTATTCATCTTTCCATCCATCTATTCAGTAACTATTGAGTGCATGCTATCTGTTAGTAACTCCTCTAGGTAGCAGGGTAACAGCTTTTACAATTGGAAAAACAGCTCAGTTAAGTTGATGTTTTAAGTTCTATGTAATGGATAAACGGACAGAACTGTGTCTAAATAACCAAAGCACAATGTTGGATGGACATTTGGTAATTTTTTTTTTTTTTTTTTTTTTTTTGAGAAGGAGTCTCACTCTGTCGCCCAGGCTGGAGTGCAGTGATGCGATCTCACCTCACTGCAAGCTCCGCCTCCCAGGTTCATGCCATTCTCCTGCCTCGGCCTCCTGAGTAGCTGGGACTACAGGCGCCCCCCAACACGCCTGGCTAATTTTTTGTATTTTTAGTAGAGACGGGGTTTCACCCCATTAGCCAGGATGGCTCTATCTCCTGACCTCGTGATCCGCCCGCCTCGGCCTCCGGAAGTGCTGGGATTACAGGCGTGAGCCACTGCGCCCGGCCGATATTTGGTAAATTTTAATTCGTATATTCAACACAGAGAGCTCATCTGTGTTACCTATGTCTTAAAGTAGACTTTTGATTACACGGCTTGGTCAAATTTACTGAAAATCCAAAGTGCCTGCTTAATCTAAAAAATGCTTCCTATCTCTGAGTTTAATGTCGACATAGTATTTACATATTTTAACTAAGAATCATATTTGCAAAACGTGCTTTCAACTCTAGTGTAAATAGCATCATGTTGAAGGAAATGCTTGAGAAAGACAATATATCCTTCTATAAGCACTTAGCATGTGCCAGAAACTTTATTAAGTGCATTACATATATTGGTAATGATTCAATGAGGTTCTATTATACCCATTTTACAGATGAAAAAAAAACTGAGACAGAAGTTCCCACAGCTGATGAGAAGAAAAGTCAGGATTACAGGCAGTGGCTAAATTGTTAGTCCCTATGTTATCCTACAGAGAGAGAAAGAGACAGAGAGATAAGGAAGAAGAAGGAGGAGGAGGAGGAGGAAAAATTTCTATGTTCTAGCTTGATAATTTTGAATTATGAAACTTATAAAGTGCCAGAATTATCTATAGTCATAATTACCTGATATATTATTCAAGGTGCTATATATGATTAAAAGGCACTGCCTTGGAATGAAAATAGAAATCTTGTTTGTACCATTCTCCTAACAAAATATTATTTTACAATTATCAGTTGTGTAAGGCATAAAGTTTTACATATGGTAGCTTTCCTAACTAGATGGACAGAGGGGCTCCCCTGTAATTCTAAAGTTCAATGATTCATTTATTCACAATTAGAGAAGTAGCACTCACAAGTAAAAATTATAGTCACATTAATAATATGGAATACAAAAAGAACTAAGGGGAACAGAAATGGACTGCTATTAATTAGTTCAAATTAAAATCCATATGATCTTTCTTGATTTGGCTATACCAGTTTTGGCAGGCAATACAAACTGAGGTTGATTGTGTTTTTCTTTTTACAACTATTATTTTAAAAATTATTTTCTGTGAGGCATTTTCCACTGCAAACAATATTTCAGTAATTCTAGAGCAGTTTTTCACTGCACAACAGAAGTAATAAGTGTGGACTTTCAAGATCAAAGAATCCAACTGTATATAACTAGGCTATTTCTATGTGGAAATATTCTGAAAGCAATATCGGAAGATCTAAATAAATCTAGTCTTTAATCTTGCTTCCAGATTATTTAGCAAGCTGTCCTCCCACCATCCCATCTTTTTGTGGAAAGGTATCTACAATAAGACCTCTAGTTCATGTTTAGCAAGTTAGAATGTCTTACTAAACAGAAGTAACTTGTTAAGCTTTGGAACAACAGTAGATCCTTGATAGTTTACATAAGTATTAATTATTTAGTTGGTATTTTAAGTTATGTATAGATAAAATTGGTAAAATTAAGCAAACTTTAAAAAACCTTGCATTTTTTAGACCGACAAATATTTTAATCTTAGGACATCAGATATTTCCCCAAGCCTGCAGCAATTACAGCAGAAATCATAAACCAAACAAACAAAATCTAGAAATCCTGGGAAAGAGGCATTAATTTTATTAAAGTCCTGTATGTCATATTTGTGGAAAAAACCCTCCCTTTGAATTATAAGATATTAAAGTCTAAAATGTGTAAATAGTAAGATGGATTTAGAAACCGTACAGAAAATGGAGAATATAAAAATCAGTTGTTTAAACTTAAACCCTTGATTCCTATGGACAAATGATCCATTAAACTATGTCCACCCATTGAAATAACATTGCTAAAAAACTCATCCACTTTGTCCTTCTAAAGAGGCAGGAAGATCATGATGCTACTTAACTTTTGGAATGGCAAAGTAAAGGGATAACTCAGCAAAAAAGAAATGGATTACGGCCGCACGTTGGCCCCATGCCTGTAACCCAGCCACTTTGGGGAGACGAAGGCGGGCAGGATCATGAGGTCAGGAGATCGAGACCATCTGGCTAAGCGGTGGAAACCCCGTCTTACTAAAAATAGAAAAAATTAGCCGGGCCCATGTTGCGAGCACCTAGCTCATTACTCAGGAGCTGAGGGGCAGGAGAATGGCTTGAACCCGGAGCGAGCTGCAGTGAGCCAAGATCGCACCACTGCACTCCAGCCTGCGGCGGACAGAGCGAGATCTTTGTATCAAAAAAAAAAAAAAAAAAAAAAAAAAAAAAAATTATACAACTGGTTCAATTTATAAAATATTATATATATATATTTCAAAGTTGGAAGTTAGCCAAAGGCCTACAAACAAGATTGACAAAAAAAAATTCAAGAAAAAATCAAACCTTAGCAAGGACAAGGAAATGTGTGCAGGTAAGCTTGGATAGAGACTCTCATTCTCAAGTCAAACCCCATGTTGGTGTATGCTCTACCAGATAAGACCAGAGTGAATTAAACACTTGGGCAGTCCCACACGGCTAGAAGAGGTCTGTCTGGGATTAGAACAAGGAAAATAAAAACTTATGGTCAGAGACATTGTGAAAACAAAGAGTAGTTTTTTTTTGTTTTGTTTTGTTTTGTTTTGTTTTGTTTTTAGACAGAGTCTTGCTCTGTCGTCCAGGCTGGAATGCAATGGTACGATCTTGGCTCACTCCAACCTCTGCCTCCTGGGTTCAAGTGATTTTCCTGCCTCAGCCTCCCAAGTAGCTGGGATTACAGGTGCCCGCCACCACGCCCAGCTAATTTTTTGTATTTTTCATAGAGACAGGATTTCACTATGTTGGCCTGGCTGGTCTTGAACTCCTGACCTTGTGATGACCCGCCTCAGCCTCCCAAAGTGCTGGGATTACAGGTATGAGTCACCACACCCGGTCCGAGTAGTCTTGCTGACAAACATTCAGGAAAGGCCTCTCATCTTCTGCTGAATATGAGGACTTTGTGCATCCCAAAAGAAATACCCATGAAAACTTCCACTGAGTGATTTGAATGTGTACCCCAATCCACACAAAGATCCATTAACAAAGAGTGGAAGCCTTATTCACTTTAAGAGTTTATGTGCAAACTTTGATCAATGACTGATTTACTACTAAGTTACACTGACCCTGAGGTAAACCCTGTGAAGCCAGTCTTAACAATACAAACAATAAAATTATCTTTTACAAAAGATACAAATGCAGAGACATCAATGGCCATACACTGCATGGGAAACAGACTCTACAGAATTAGTATAGGTAAGACCAATCAAATAAGTCAAACAAAAACATAATAGTAACAAAACAATCCATAGAAGGAAATTCAGATCCATAGACACTAAACTAAATTACTTAAGATGATCATTTAAAAAAATGATATTCAAGAAACAGGAATATGGCCCATACATAAGTAAAAGCAAAACAAAGTCAAGAGGAACTGTCTCTAATGGTGTCCAGGTGTTAGACTTAGTAGAAAAAGACTTCAAAGTATTCATTTTAAAGGTGCTCAAAGAAATAATGAAAATAGTGCATAAAGAATTAAAGGTGAATGTGTTGAAAATGACTCACTTAATAGAGAGTATCAATATAGAGACTTAATTTATTTAATGAACAACACTAAATAGAAATTTTGTAGTTGAAAGAAACAATAAATGAAACGAGAAATTCACTAGACTCAATAGCAGATTTTATCGGATAGAGGGAAACATCAATGAAGTTGAAGATAAAACAATAAAGATTACAAACTTAGAAGAAAAAGTAAAACAAAAGAGAAATGAACAGAGTTTCAGAGACCCAAGGACAACATGAAACACGGCATCAGTATCATGAATTTTGGAATTCTTAAAATGTGAACAGTGACAGAGAGGGGCAGAAAGAATATTTGAAGAAATCATGGCCAAAGAAAGCATTACCAAACTTGAAGAAAGATGTTAATCTGAATATCTGAGAAGCTCAGTAAAATCAAAGTAGGATAAACATAAAAAGACCCATGTCGAGACACATCATAAACAAGTAGTTGAAGGACAAAGACACAGAGAAAATCTTAAGACGCCAAGAGAAAAACAACTCATTACATAAAATAGAAATAAAGGAAGATTAACAGTTGACTTCTAATCAGGAACAACAGACACTAGAAGGCCTATTATTATTTTACATTGTCATATTCAATGTGTAAGTGGAAAAAAAAAGTCTATCTTCATATAGAAAAGCAACATTACAAGAACCAAAAAAATCAGATGAGTGATTACAGTACTTGATTTTAACTTCATGTCATGAAAAGACGCACTGAGGAAAGTAGGAGAGATGGTTTTGAATCAGTGACACCAATCCTTTTCCATTACCTGGCAGTGGCCATGATGTCCAGAGAGAGAATCTCTGCACTTTGGGAAGGGAGAACACAGTGACTGGGGGACTTTACAATGAATTCAGTGTTGCCCTGTCACAACTGAGAATAAAGACATTCTGGGTTCACAGAGAGAGGAATTGGACCAGCCCTAGCCATAGGGAAGTCACCCATCCCAGCAGTCAGAACATGAGTTTCAGCCACTGCAGGCTGAAGTGCTCTGAGGTCCTAGGTAAATGTGAAAAGCAGTCTAGGTGCAAGGACTATGATTCTTAGGAAACTCTTACTGCTAGCTGGGCTTAGAGCCAGTGAACTAAGGTGGAGATAACAGCTCGTGTGGCTAAAGGAGTGCTAGATGGATACCTGCCTCCAACCTCAAACAGTGCAGCTCATAGCAACGAAAGTGACTCTTTCCTTCTACTTAATCAGAGGAGAGCAAAGACTACAATGACCTTGTCTTGAATTATGGATAACAACTCAGCCACAGTAGGACAAGGCACTGGGCAGAGTTGTGAGGCCCTGCCTTCCAGACAACATTTCTAGACACACCTGGGCCAAAAGGGACACAAATACTTTGAAAGGAAGGAACTAGTCCTGGCAGGATTAATCACCTGCTGACTAAAGAACGTTTGAGCCTTGAATAACCACCAGCAGTATCCAGGATGTATGCCACAGTCCATGGGCTCTGAGATGTGCTACCTTTAGGGGTGACTCAGCATATTCCCAGCTGTGGTGGCTATGGTGAAACACTCCTTCTGTTTGAGAAAAGAAGAGGGAAAAGTAAAGGGGAGTTTATCTTGTACTCTATGTACTAGCTCAGCCACAGCGGGGTAGAGACACAAACAGACTCTTGGGGCCCTTGAGTATAGGGGTAGGCTCTTGGATAATATTTATGGACCTGGCCTGGGACAGACAGAAGTCTACTGTCCTAAAGGGTGAGTCTCAGGCCTGACATCATTCACTACAAGCTGAATGAAGAGCCCTTGGGCCTTAAGTGAACATTGATGGTGGTCTGGTAGAACTCCCCATGGCCCAGTGGTGGTGGTAGCCATAGCAAGAGGCTCCTCTGCCTGTTGAAAGGGGAGGAAAGAGTGAGAAGAACTTTGTATTATGATTTGAGTGCAACCACAGCCACAGTAGGATAACACATTAGGTAAATTGAGAAGGTTGTTATACCAATCCGTGGCTCCCAGAGAGCATCTCCAGACCCACCTGGGGCCTAGGGAACCTCAACACACTGGGGCCTTGGACAAGGCCCAGTGCTGTTCTTGCTTGAGGTCTGACCCAGCACAGTCCCACTGGTGGTGGTCACAGGCGTGCTTGCATTACCACACCCCCAGTTCCAGGTAGCTCAGCACAGAGACAGAGACTCCATCTGATTGGGAGAATGCAAGGGAAAAGAACAAGACTCTCTTCCTGCTAATTCAAATAATTCTTCTGGATCTTATCCAACACCACCAAGGTAGAACCGCTATGAGGCTGCAAAAACCACAGTGCTTTGGGGCTTAGGGCCCAAGTCCCTTCTAGTACCTGGAAAGTCTTCCTAAGAAGGATAGGCACAAACAAGCCCAGACTATGAAAACTACAGCGCATACCAAACTCTTCAATGCCCAGATACTAATGGACATCTGCAAGCATTAACCCCATACAGGAAAATATGACCTCATCGAATGAACTAAATAAGGCACCATTGACAAATACTGGAAAACAGAGATATATGAATATTCAGACAGATAACTCAAAATAGCTGTTATGGGGAAACTCAAAGAATTTTAAGATAACACAGAGAAGGAATTCAGAGTTCTATCAGTAAATTTAATAAAGAGATTTAAATAGTTTTTAAAAAGCTGAAATTCTAGAGTTCAAAAGTGTAATTGACATGCTGAAGAATGCATTAGAGTTGCTCAATAGCAAAACTGATGAATCAAAAGAAAAAAATTAGTGACCCTGAAGACAGGCTATTTGAAAATACACTTATAGGAGATGAAAGAAAAAAATAACAAAAACCAATGAAGCATGCCTATAGGACATAGAAAATACCCTCAAAGAGCAAATCTAAGAGTTATTATCCTGAAAGAGGAGTTAGAGAAAGAGATAGAAGTAGAAAGTTTATTCAAAGGGATAACAGGGAACTTCCCAAACATAGCGAAAGATAACAACATTCAAGTTCAAGAAGTTGTAGAACACCAAGCAGATTTAACCCAAAGCAGACTACCTGAAGACATTTAATAATCAAACTTCCAAAGATCAAGGTTGTAGAATCATAAAAATGGCAAGAGATAAGAAATAAATGACATTATATAACGGAGTTCCAATATGTCTGGCAGCAGACTTTTCAATGGAAACCTTATATCCAGGAGAGAGTGGCATGACATATTTAAAGTGCTGAAGGAAAAAACTTTTACCCTTGAATAATATATCTTGTGAAAATATTATTCAAGCATGAAGAAAAAATAAGGACCCTCCCAGACCAATCAAAGCTGAGGAAATTCACCAACAGCAGCCCTGTCTTGTAAGAAATGTTAAAGGGAGCTCTTCAATCTAAAAGAAAAGGATGTTATGAGCAAGAAGAAATCATATGAATATACAAAACTCACTGGTTATAGCAAGCACACAGAAAAGCACAGAGTATTATCACAGTGTAATTGTGGTGTGTAAGCTTCTCTTGACTTAAGTAGAAAGAATGAGGAAGGAATCAAAAAATACAACAACATTTTAAAACAGGTGGTACAATAAGACATAAAGAGAAACAACAAAAAGTTAAAAGGTGGGAGGATTAAGTTAAAGTATGGAGTTTTTATTAGCTTTCTTTACATGTGCTTGTTCATGAGTTTTTTATGCAAACAGTGTTACATTATCATTAGCTCAATACAATGGTTTATAAGATAGTATCTGCAAGCCTTGTGGTAATCTTAAATAGAAAAATATAGAATGGATACACAAAAAATGTAAAGCAAGAAATTAAAGGAAACCACCAGACAAACTTACCTTTACTAAAAGAAGACAGACAGGAAAGAAAAGAAAGAAAAGAGAGAAAAGAGAGAAAAGAAAGAAAAAATAAAGAAAAAAGAAAGAAAGAAAGAAAGAAAGAAAGAAAGAAAAGGGAGAGAAAGAAGACTGAAAACAACCAGAAAATAAGCTTTCTTGATAAGTAAGTCCTTACTAATTGGTAAAAACATTGAATGTAAATGGACTAAACTCTCCAATCAAGAAACATAGAGTGGATGAATGAATGAAAAACAAGACTCAAAGATTCAAAGATCTGATGCCTACAGGAAACATGTTTTACCTATAAAGATACATATATACTGAAAATCAATGGGCAGAAAAAGATATTAGATGCCAAAGAAAACCAAAATAGAGCAGGAGAATCTTTACTTATATTAGACAAAATAGATTTAAAGACAAAACTGTAAGAGATTAAGAAGGTTACCATATAAAATGAAGGTGCAAATTCATCAAGAGGATATAATGATTATATATACATATATAAACACACACATATATATGCACTGAACACTGAAACACTAAATAAATAAAACAAATACTATTAGAGCTAAAGAGAGAGATATGTCCCAATACAACAGTTGGAGACTTCAACACTCAACTTTCAGCTTTGGACAGATCTCACAGACAGATAATCAACAGAGAAAAATCAGACATAATCTGCACTTTATAACAATTGGACCTAATAGATATTTACAGAACATTTCATTTAATGGTGGCAGAATACACATTCTTCTCACCAGCACATGGATCATACTTAAGGATAGACCATAGGTTAGGTAACAAAACAAGTCTTAAACATTAAAAAACAATTAAAATAATATCAAGCATTATCTCTGACTAAAATGGAAGAAAACTACAAATTAAT
Source organism: Rhinopithecus bieti (assembly GCF_001698545.2). Taxonomy (NCBI): domain Eukaryota; kingdom Metazoa; phylum Chordata; class Mammalia; order Primates; family Cercopithecidae; genus Rhinopithecus; species Rhinopithecus bieti. The sequence goes on along the minus strand of NW_016820406.1, from coordinate 76,728 downwards.
AACAAGGGAAGTTTTGGAAACTAAACAAACTTATAAGAATTAAAGAAAATGCTCCTGAAAGACCAGTGGGTCAATAAACAAATTAAAAATACAATTGAAAAAAATTATTGAAACAAATGACAATAGAAGCACAACTTACTAAAGCCTGTGGAATAGAGGGAAAGCAGTACAAAAAGATAAATTAGTACCTACATCAAAAAAGAAAAACTTAATAATCTAATAATGTATCTTAAAGGACTAGAAAAGAAAGAACAAATTGAACCAAAAATTAGTAGAAGAAAAGAAATAATAAAGATCAAAGTACAAATAAATGAATTTGAAATTAAGAAAGCAATGCCAAAGATGGATGAAAGAAAATTGTTTCTTGAAAAGATAAAGAAAATCGACAGACTTTTAGCCAGACTAGTTCAGAGAAAAAAAGAGAGAAGAGCCAAATAAATAAAATCAGAAGTCAAAAGATACATTACAACTGATGTCACAGAAATTCAATGTATCATTAGTGGCTAGTATGAGCAACTATATGCCCATTATTAGGAAAAGCAAAAATAAATATATAAATTCGTAGACACATACAACCTACCAAGACTGAATCATGAAGAAATCTAAAACCTAAACAGACCAACAACAAGTAATGAAATAGAATATGTCATAAAAAGTTTCCCAGTAAAGAAAAGCCCAGATTCTGCTGGCTTCACTGCTGAGTTCCACCAAAATTTAAATAATTTATACTAATTCTACTCAAACTCTTTTGAAAAACAGAGTAAAAGGTAGTACTTCCAAACTAATTCTATGAAGTCAGTATTACACTGATACCAAAACCAGACGAAGAAACATTATAAAAAAAAAAAAAGAAAGAAAATTACAGGCCAATAACTGATGAATAATGATGCAAAATTTTCGATAAAATGCTGTTAATAGCAAACAGAAATCAATGATACATTAAAAAGATTATTCATCATTACCAAGTGGGATTTATCCAAGGGATGCAAGGATGGTTCAACATATGCAAATCAATCAATGTGACACACCATATCAACAGAATGAAGAAGAAAAACCATATGATCATCTCAATTGATGCTGAAACAGCATTTGATAAAGTTCAATACCGCTTCATGATAAAAAAAACCCTCACAAAACTGGGTATAGAAGGAATATACCTTAACATAGTAAAAGACATATATGTCAGACTCACAGCTAGTATCACAATGAAGGAGGAAAAACAGAAATCCCTCCCCTTTAGATCTGGAACACAACAAGGATGCCCTCTACACAATTGTTATTCAACATAATTGTAAGTTTTACCTAGGAGCAAATAAAAAATAGAAAGAAATAATGCGGCCTTCAAATTAATAAAGGAATTAATTAAATGTATTATTATCTATTATTATTATTATTATTATTTTTTTTTTTTTTTTTTTTTTTTTTTTTTTGGAGTCTTGCTCTGTCACCCATGCTGCGGTGCGCCAGGTGGGTGTGATCTCGGCTTACGCAACCTTTGCCTCCTGAGCTTCAACTGATTTCCTGCCTCAGCCTCCTGAGGAAGCTGGGATTACAGGAGCCCATCACCAACACCTTGGCTAATTTTTCTATTTTTAGTAGAGACAAGGGCTTTCACCATTATTGGACAGTGCTGGCTCTTGAATTCCTGACCTCGTGATCTGCCTGCCTTGCGGCCTCCCATGTGCTGGGATTTACAGCGGGTCGAGCCATTGCACCCGGCCATTTAACAAATATTCTTGTTTGCAGATGATAATGATCTTACATTTGGGAAAATCTATAGACTCCACAAAAACCAATTAGAACTGATAAACAATGCAGTAAAGTTTCAGGATACAAAATCAACATATGAAAATCAGGCAAAACCTTTCTATTATGCCAACAGTGAACATCTGACAATAGAAATCATACCAATTAATCCCATTTATCATAGCTGCAAATAAAATTAAATACCACAAGAAATTAACCAAATAAGTAAAAGATTTCTAAAATAAAATCTATAAAGCACTGATGAAAGAAATTGAGGAGGACACCAAAAAATGAGATACTCCATGTTCATGTATTGGAAGTATCAATATTGTTAAAATGTCCATATTACCAAAAGCAATTTACAGATTTAATCTCTATCAAAATACTGATGACATTCTTCACTTGTCATGACCAGAGGTCATGGTGGCCATGAGGTGAGGCTTCTCTTCCTTTGGAAAGGGGAGGGAAGAGTAGGAAAAGCTGCATCTTGTGATTTGTGCTAGGTGAGCAGCAATGCAATAGAATACTAGGTAGACTTCTAAGGTTTTTGACTCTAGTCCCTGACTCTTGAAAGGCACTTCTGGACCCACACATGCTATAGGGAGTCTTGCTGACCTGAAGGGATGGACACATGTCTGACTGGCTTTGCCACCTGCTGATTGTGGAACCCCGACGCCTTGAGTAAACATAGGCAGTAGTCAGGGAATAGTTACAGCAGGCCTTGGGCAAGACCCAGTGCTGTGCTGGCTTCAAGTTTGACTCGGCACAGTCATAGTGGTGGTGGTTACAGGGGTACTTTTGCCACTCCATCTCTAGCTTTAGGCAGCTAAGAACACAGAGGGATACTCTGTATGTTTAGGAGAAAGTAATGGAAGAGAACAAGAGTCTCTGCCTGGTAATCCAGAGAATGCTCCCTGATCTTGTCCAAAATAATCAAGATGTTCCCTCTACAAGTCTGCATAAACCACAGCATTACTAGGCTTGGGGCTGGGGGTGGAGAGGGGTTGAAAGCAGAACCAGCTTAGATCACAACACCTAAGTCTTTTCAAATATCTGGAAACCCTCAACAAAAAAAGATGGCTATAAATGGCTATAAAGACTATATTAAACAGCTAATTCTTCAATGCTCAGACATTGAATAACATCTATGAGCATCAACGACATTCAGCAAAAAAGACCCTCATCAAATGAACTAAATAAGGCATCAGGGACTGATCCTGAAGAAACAGAGATATGTGATCTTTCAGACAGAAAATTCAAAGTAGCTGTGTTGAGGAAACTCAAAGAAACTCAAGATAACACAGAGAAATAATTCAGAATTCTATCAAATAAATTTAGCAGACATTGAAATAATTAAGAATAAATCAGAAATTCTAAAATGAAATTAGCATACTGAAGAATGCATCAGAGTTCTTTAATAGCAGTATTGAGTGAGCAGAAGAAAGAATTAGTGAGCTTGAAGACAGACTATTTGACAATACAGGAAGCAATGAAGATTTCTTCTCTGGAATCTTTAGATGGAGCTTGGCTTTACAGTCACCTTGATTTTGAACTTCTAGCCTCCAGAATGTAAGATAATACATTTCTGTTGTTTTAAGACACCATGTATATGGTAATTTTTACTGTCTTTCTGAGCAACTAATTGTTATATATCCATATAATTATTATACCTTTTTCAGGCATAAAGAGGAATAAAATATTGATAGATGCTACAACATGGGAGACCCTCAAAAAGAGTATGCTAAGTTTTAAAAGATGTATCTAAGATTACATATTTTAGAATCTGCTTATATGAAATATCCAGAAACAGAAAATCCGTGGAGACAGGAAGCATATTAGTGGTTACCTAGAAGTGAGCACAGGGATTCACTGCAATGAGTATGACCAATTTTTACTGTGGTGAAAGATGTGTTTTAAAACTGAATTGTTTTCACATGTTTGTAAAGTTGCTATACCTTATTGAATTGTACACATAAAAGAGGTGAATTTTGACATATAATTATTCCTAAATAATGATGTTTAAGATAAAAAGAAATAACAAGACTCATGTATTCCACTTTCTAGCCACTATCACTTTGTAGGTATTCCTCTGATGAACCTTTCCAATCAATCTAAGAGGCATAATTTTAACTATCTCATGCAATCACATATTTTTTTAGAAAGACATACATAAACATATGCCAATCCTGTAACAGCACCAAATGTTATTCATCAATATTAGTCCTAGAGATTTTTAAAATTCATATTAAAAGTTTGAAACACCTTAATGTAATCTCACAATAGGTATTAATACTGGACATAATTTATGAAAGAAGATGCAAGTAGGAAAATAAAATCAAGCATACAGAACAAACATTTTACTATTTGTTAAATTGTGAAAATAAATGCTGTGCTATTGATTCAGAAAATTCAGTATATGATCATAATCAGCAATCCCCAACCTTTTTGACACCAGGGACTGGTTTAATGGAAGACAAACCGTGGTGTGGGGGTGGATAGTTTTGGGATGATTCAACCATATTACATTGATTGTCCACTTTATTTCTATTATTATTGCATTGCAATATATGTTGAAATAATTATATAACTCACCATAATGTAGAATCAAGTGGGAGCCCTGAGGTTGTTTTTCTGAACCTAGATGGTCCCATCTGGGGGTGATGGGAGGAAGTGACAGATCATCAGGCTTTAGATTCTCATAAGGAGTGCACAACCTAGATCCCTTCCATGCTCAGTTCACAATAGAGTTCGCATTCCTTTGAGAACCTAACGCCCCTGCTGATCTGACAGGAGGCGGAGCTCAGGCGGTAATGTGAGTGATGGGGAGTGGCTGTAAACATAGATGAAGCTTCCATTGCTCACTGACTGCTCACCTCCTGTTGTACAGCCGGATTCCTACGCTGTCTCTGTCCCAGGGGTTGGGAACACCCTATCATAGTTACACTCAAGGCATGAGAGAATTTGTAGTTCTTATTAAAATAAAATCTCAAACATTGTTGTAACAGAGACTAAGGAATACTAAAATCACATTGACAACATCAACAATTAACAAATCTTACCTCTACAGTGCTACTCGGATGTGCAGTAGAAATAGTCAAAACTTTGCAGTCAGGAAGAAAGTAACAAAAGTGGAAAGAAGCAAAACACAATATTTATTGAGTATCTACTATGTGCTAGCCTGTTTCAAATACATTATCTTATTTGATCCTTTCATTTCCTTGCAATTTTGGTATTATTGCAAGTTTGGTATTATTATCCCTATTTGAGAGTTCAGGAAACTTGCCATAATAAAACAGAGACTAGGATTTGAACTTGCCATAGTAAAACAGAGACTAGGATTTGAACCCAGGTGTTTCTGATCCCATTTACTATGCTGTTTAAGTGCTTTTGGAAAGCCTAACTTAATTTATTGAAACAGGAGGTAGTAATAAAAATCTCATGCCAAACTTGCATCAGGATTTTTTGAGGAATGGATTCAGGCATTAGAACTTTTAAAGTGCCAAAAGTGATTCCAGGGTGTAGCCAGAATTGAGAATGACTAAAAAGGGAAATGAGATTCTCCAAGTGGAAATATATTGGTCCGGGAGACCTTACTTTAGTTCTCTATTAGTTTTTCCCATGACATCTGCAAGTCATCCAGCCACTCTGGTTTTCTTATCTCTTTTGTATGTAAATTTCAATATCTACCCTATTTACATATACCTGAGGTTTACCACACCTGAAATTCAAACTGGGAAATGGTTATTTATTATTCATTCAACTAATAAATACTGTTTCCTTGCTATGTGTTAGGCACTATTCCAGGTACCTGAGATACATCAGTAAATAAAAAAGATTCATGTTGCCGTGGAGCTTACATACTAAAGAGGAGATGCAGACAATACAAATTAAAAATGTAATTGATACAGTATGTTAAAATATGGTCAGTGAAAAGATCAGAATTAGGGGACTCAAGGCATAGAACAGGGAAAGGAAAAGGTGAGAAGGGTTTTAATTTAAATAGGGGATTATAAAGATCTCATAAACAAGGTGAATATATATAAAAGTTTTGTAAAAACATGAGAATAATATGTGAACCTAAGATGATGCTATAGTACAGTTCTAGACTCCTGATCTAAGACGATAAATTAAATCAATATGCTAATATCTGCACTGGTGGGTAAGTATTTTCATTAAAATATATTAGGTATTATAGAAGACAATATTTTGATTATAACTTCACACTATGAATTAGACTTTTAAAAATCATTTTCTTGACCAATTTTCACCAATTGTTTGAACCTGACTTGATTAATACTGATATAATGCTCTTTCATGTACCTGCAATCCAAACTATTTGTTAATATGGTCTATTCAGTCTCCAGTTAAGACAAAAATTGTACAAAGTAATTATTTGATTACATTTTAAAATGGTAAATTCAGTATCCCTCTGTGGCTATACCATATATTCAGCTGACATTTTGTGCTCTTTTCTGGCTTTATAGCTTCTGACCATGTCCGTATGCCATTGCACTCACATAACATTGTGAGATAATAAAGATGTGCCAGCTGCCAGCTTTGTCAATGTGGTTTTACTATTCATTAAGTCTCCTTTGTGGGCTATTCCATGTTTTTGTACTTTAATAGAACTATCAATTTCCATATATCTTCTAGATATTTATGATCATATTGTGAGATTTCTGAACTAATAACACAGCATTTGTTGTCATGTACTTAAAAGCAGAAAACATTCTTTTTTAAAAAAATTTGTCTTGTTTCCAGAATTCAAACTTTTGTCCATTTATCTCCTTCTTGTAAATCTTATGCCACTTATGTTAGGCATCCGGGTTCCCTGGTGTTCCCAATCTACTCAGTGACCTTCAGAGAGGCAAAGAAGCCATAGTTATGCAGTTAATACTTAACATGGATTTAGCTACATACCCGGATTCTGTATGGCATTTAATGATGGCTGTCTGACTCCAGAAGTGAAATAATACTGGTGATGGAGAGCCATCTGTTACCCTTGAGTATTTTGCCTATTGTTTCTCTAACCTTAATTCTCTTCCTTCACTCATTTTGCTCACTCTGCTATAGCTACTTGCTGTTCCTTAAGCAAATCAAACATGCTCCAAGCTCAGGACATTTGCATTTGCTGTTCCTGATGCTTAGGAAATTTCCCCAGCTACCCACATGGCAAACTTCCTCACTTCTTTTAATTCTCTTGTCACTAGAGAGGTGTACATATACATCCTATGGAAAATATTTCTACCCTACTGTTTCAACTCTATCCCTTAACCAGAGCTGTAACATTGGTAATTATATGTTGAACATACATACTAAGGGCACCAGCAAAATAGAGTCACCAAAACATTTTTAAGAAGTAATTTGATGTCATCAAAGTAGTCACCATGAGACTTCCTTAAACTTATTTTGTTTGATTTAATTTTTATTTTATTTTAAGTTCTAGGATATATGTGCAGGACATGCATGTTTGTTACATAGGTAAATGTGTGCCATGGTGGTTTGCTGCACCTAGACATGGAAGTGGGAACTATTGTGTTTTTATTGATTTAGATCTCTAAAGATGTTACTCCATGAATGACAGACTGGATTAAGAAAATGTGGCACATATACACCATGGAATACTATGCAGCCATAAAAAAGGATGAGTTCATGTCCTTTGTAGGGACATGGATGCAGCTGGAAACCATCATTCTGAGCAAACTATCGCAATGACAGAAAATCAAGCACCGCATGTTCTCACTCATAGGTGGGAACTGAACAATGGAACACTTGGACACAGGAAGGGGAATACCACACACCAGGGCCTGTTGTGGGGTGGGGGGAGGGGGAAAGTATAGCATTAGGAGATATACCTAATGTAAATGATGAGTTAATGGGTGCAGAACACCAACATGGCACATGTATAGGTATGTAACAAACCTTCACGTTGTGCACATGTACCCTAGAACTTAAAGTATAATAAAAAATAAAAAGAAAAGATGTTACTCGTACCCTAAAACTGTCATCATTCTTTTAAAAAGCATGTTCCATGCTAAGTGCATATAGGTATACAACATGCATTTTATTTAGCCATTTAAAATGAATAATGCTGATTTCCTTATCTTACAAGATGGGGACCCTTAAATATATTTCCTCCCTCACTTCCTTATTTTAAAGCTATCATATTCAGGATCTTGTTTTGTGTTTTTAAATTGGTGGTAACTACAGATACTAATCAGACTGTAGTTAATCTTATTCTAGATTTACTTTAAAGGTGACTCCACAGGACGTAAAATGTACTGAATCTGAACTGTTAGAGAAGCTACTAGTCTCTATCATCTATCTTTCTTTAGTGTATTTGTGTGTTCTACTATTCCAAAGGATGCTGTTTAAAGATGAAAGGAAGAGGAACTGTGCAATTTAGTGTTGAATGAACAATATGGCTGGAGCAGACATATAATCAAAGACTTCGTGAGGTGCCTGCTGCTTATGTATTTTTTTCTAGCCCAAGTCACTGTTGATCCCATACAACTCAGTCCCTTTCATTTCCACTTTTTCTTCATCAGCATATTAATGCTGTTCATCACCATTCTTTAGAAATGTGTCACATATTGCATTCTCTATCCTTTGAAACATATCTCATCTGGAACTATTCAATAGCTGAAATTTGATGATTCTGGGCTGCTGAGCACAACTGATCAGCACATTAAACTGCTAGGAGACTCTTTTCTGGAGTAGACTGAATTCTTTCCAATGTAGTCCTAAGGGGCCCTCCGGTAATGAAAAGTAGAAATTTGAAGTCCTTTCTACCTATCTGCTGCGAGGCAGCTCTAAATGGAGCCCCAATAGTTTTTCTTTCCCATAAGCCATATTAAAGCAAATCAAGTATAAGGCAGTAGAAGTTGGAGTTTGACTAGAGATTCTGCCATTATCAATTTAAGAAGTATTTTAAAGTCTATTCATTTTCAGATGTAATGCAATAAAGAAATTTGATGTATGCAAGAATGTTGTATATTCTTAAACTGCTATAAATAAACTAACTCAGTTAAAAACAAAATTGCCCACACACACATTCACATATATAAGTAATATTAAAAGGAAAAACTTACACTTTTACAAGCCTAAAATGTATTCTTGAACTTAAAGGAATCTTTTATGTTTCCCCACCCACACTGTATCAAGCCTAACTTGAACACATTTTGAAGAGAAGAAAGCTCTAGCGTCTGGGTGCGGTGGCTCACGCTTGTAATCCCAGCACTTTGGGAGACCAAGACGGACAGATCACGAGGTAAGGAGTTCAATACCACCCTGGTCAATATGGTGAAACCTCGTCCTTACTAAAAATACAAAAATTAGCTGGGCGTGCTGGCACATGCCTGTAGTCCCAGCTACTCAGGAGGCTGATGCAGGAGAATGGCTTGAACCCGGGACACCGAGGCCGCAGTGAGCCAAGATCGTGCCAGTGCACTCCAGCCTGGGCAACAGAGCGAGACTCCGTCTCAAAAAAAAAAAAAAAGAAAGAAAAGAAAAAGAAAAGAAAAGAAAGCTCTAGCAACTTAAAACAAAATGACACTCAATTCAAAATTATTGGTTTGAAGACAGATATTTCCGATTTTATATATTTTCCATGATAGAATCTTTAAAATTAATGAGTTGTTAGGCTGCATAAATCTGCAGTTGAATTGTAAGTATTTCAATGGCAGTATTTTCAGAGACGAAACAAAATGATGATGGATTTGGTTGTGTGCGACAATTGAATATTAGTGTGCTCTAACTGTCTATGGTATTCTTTTGTTGCCTCTGACTAAATATTGTACAGAGTTACTTTATGCAGCTTCATTTCTCCCAAATTTTATCCTAGAGGTAGCTGCATGCTGCACTGGCAAATGATTGATGTATTTGTTTGTAAACACAAGGAAATTACAAGGCATTATTGTCTGGAAACACCTATGAAGATACAGTACAGTTAACTTTTTTAATGGTTTAGTATCTTATTAGCTCACATGTTATTTCCTTCCACTTCTTTTATACTATTCTATCTTAACCAATATTATTTCTTGCATTAAACTAAAATGAATCTCCTGAGATAACTGTGTTGCTTTAAAAGTTCTTTAATGGAGGACAAAAGCTGAGATATTTTTGATTACTAGTATTCCTTCACATTTCTTATGCCCTTACATTGGTAAAGATTATAACAATTTTTTTGGTAAAATGTAAAGTGCCTTTTTAAGTTTTGCATCCTGAAAAGCCTCATTGCCAAAACAACAATTTCTTAAAGACCAATTTGTGACTCTGTTGTAACATAATTTTTACTTTGGAGCGCTTGCAAGAGAATTGCCATGTTAGTGAGTCATCTTCAAATTAAAGTTCTACACCAGTCCTCACAACCGTAGTTAGAACTGTAGAGTTGTAGAGAAAAAAAGAGCCTATGAGGTATTTTATTAGCAGTATATGACATGTACTGATAGCATACCACCCATCCAAAAAGGACAACCTGAACAGCAAGATAAAAAAGGTATACATGGAATACTAAAAGAAGTTTCTCTAAATTTCAAGAATAAAATTCCACGTTAATTTTATTTTCTATTACCTGCTTGTCAGTCGAATGCAACATTCTATGTTGGTGGCAAGAAAAAATTCAAAAACTAGAGTATTTTGCACTTTCTGGAGTTTGGCAATTAACTTTGTTTTCAAACTGCACCTGGGGAATAAAGCAATTATTTTTAGTCTTCAAATGGTTGCATCTAAATCATAAGCACTAGGTTTATTTTTCAAACCAAAGGTATGATGGTAATAATATGTTTAATAAGATTAAGCTATTACATAGGTCCTTCTATTCATAAGCCCACATTACTGGTATACCCTGAGCCCCATAATGTAAGTTACCTTATAATGTCAACTGAGTTATAATTAGCATACTTAGATTTTAATTTGTGAATGAATAAAGTAACATTGCCATTTAAAATAACTTTCTTGGATGTAGAGCAAAGGGAACTCTCAAACACTGTTGGTGGAGATGTAAATTATTACAACCTCTATGGAAAACATTATGGAAATTTCTCAAATAACTAAATATAGAACTACCATTCAACCTAAGTATCCTACTAATGGGCTTCTATCCAAAATAAAATATATCATTATATCAAAAAGATACCTGCACTCATATGTTTATTGCAGCACTATTCACAATAACAAAGTTATATAATCAACCTGAATATCCATCAGCGGACGATTGGGTAAAGAAAATGTGGTACATATACACTGTGGAATACTACTCAGCCATAAAGAAGAATGAAATTATGTCCTTTGCAAAAACATAGATAAACCTGGAGTTCATTATTCCAAGTGAAAACTCAGAAACAGAAAGCAAAATATCATATGTTCTCACTTATAAGTGGTGGCTAAACAATGTGTATACCTGAATATAGAGAGTGGAATCATAGACACTGGAGACTTCAAACAGTGGTAAGGTGGAAGGCAGGTGAGGGATGAAAGATTACCTATTGGGTACAAAGTATACAATTCAGTTTACCCAAAACCTTCTCTCATAACTTTCATTTACATACACTTTGATTATGCATGAAAATTATCATTTTTGCACTATGCCACCTTCTTTGAGGTTACCTCTATATGTCATCATTGAAAACTATGCCAGCAGCAGGCTGACTCCTCATAGGTTTTGGTGAATAAACTGTAGGGAGGAAGGCAGACCTGAGGAAATCTACTGTAAAGATTGGCATACTTCTTTATGGAGTGAGTGCTCTGTTACTTGCACTGTGGTGGGTAACAAGATGAATGAGAAAAAGATATTGCATTCAAATGTTCCTATTATCCAGTAGAAGTGATGAAAAAGCTGCATGAACATATCATGCATTAACAAAAGGGGAATATTCTAAAGGGGATTTTCAATCTGATGATTTAAATGCCAATGCAATAGCAACAAGACAAAGGTAAACACCTTGCCGCACACCCCCACACACACCTTGTAGTATACACACATATATAAATGAAATACTGCTTCTGTCTTCCTTCCTCATTGCTATTCCTTTCCATAATATCTAAAAATGACCTTCTTACATGTAAAAAGTCTATTCCATACTATCACAAAATACGTTTCCTATTCATCAAACTTTTTTTTAGTAACTACTATGTGCTAAGCTTTGAACCAGGCTATGGCGATCCAGAAGTGAGTACCTACATGTTAGCTTTTGAGGATACCTAAGGAGCTCACAGTCTAGTGCTGTACTGTTCAGTATTGTAGCCATTAGCCAGTTGTGGCTATTTAGCAACTGAAATGTGACTAATCCAAATTTAGATGTGCTATAAGTATGAAAATACGTACCAGATTTTGACCATTTATTACGAAAGATATATAAAACAGCTCATTACTAATTTTCTATGTTGATGAAAAGTTAAAAAAATAAGATTTTGGATTAAATAGTTAAATGACACATATTTACATTAATTTATTTCACCAGGTTTCCCTTTTTACTTTTTCAATGTCAGTTTACTCATTTGTGAAGTGGTTAAATTAATATTCACCATGAAAGGTTGTTGAAAGAATGAAAGTAGAGACAGGTATATGGCAAGAAACACAATACCTAAAATTTCATGATTGTTCAATAAATCTTACTTCAATTTCTCTATTTTTTCATTTAATTGTTCTAACTTCTCAAAATGTCACACTTACTTTGCACAAGGTGAACATTTCAAACAATCTGAATTCTTCAAATTGAAAGCAAAAATACCTCTTTCTCTCCGCTAATCTCACTTTTAAATCTCCAATATAGTATATGAATATATATCCTATAAGAATGCATTTGTATCCATTTAAAGCTAACAAGATAATTCAATTTCAATACTGCACTTTGGATTTTTTAATAATATATTTTGACCTTTCATATCAGCACAGATAGATTTAACATTCTTTTGAAAGCAAATGTAAATATAACACATTTTTAAAACAAAGTTACAGTATCCATTGTGTGGATGTACCATAAGCATTTAGGTTCTCATTCACTTATTAAGGGGCATGTTGTTTGTTTTCATTTAGAAACAAAGACTTATTCATTCTTTCTATTTTTTTNTTTAATGCTAAACCCTAAGAGAAACCTTGCAGAGTTCTTCAGAGGCTTCATTTCACAGACGTGAAGGAAATGCAAAGCAAAATGAAGTTTTCTTGTTGCTATTTTCTATAGAAATAGTCATTATTAGCTGATATCAAGTTGAAACCAATTATTTATTGGTGATCCTTTTCTTCTTAGACCTCATTCAGACTTGATAGAGACAATCTGTGAAATCCCTTCTTTTATGATGACTAAACACTAAAATTCCTCTGGTGGTTCTGTGTGATTTATGTATGGCTATAAACATAAGTCATGTAAGACAATAAAGTCTAAACCACTTATAACAATGACTCATAGGCTGCCATACTGTATGTGAGATTTATAAAGAGCATACAACTATTTTGTCACCTTATTCCTAAACGCATAAATGAATTTCAGATTACACTTATGTAAGATAAAATAGATAGGCTAACATTAGCTAAGACTACCACTTTATAGAGGAAAACCTTGCATGAAAAGACCTTAACACAAAGTCTTTGTCAACTGTAGGAACAGTTTTATTGAGGCAGAAAATTAGATCATCCAAAAAAGAGATAAAACTCACAAGTGTCTTGATTTGTGGGAGAATGAAAACCCAAACAGGACACATATATATTTTAAAAATATATAACTAAGTACAGTTGACCCTTGGACAACACAAACTTGAACTGTGTAAGTTAACTTATACGTGAGCACTTTTCCCACCTCTGCCATCCCTGAGATGGCAAGACCAACCCCTCCTCTTGTTCTTACACAGTCTACTCAACTTGAAGACAAAGATTAAGACATTTATCATGACCTACTTCTACTTAAGGAATAATGAATATATTTTCTCATTCTTGTGATTTTTAAAATTACATTTTATTTAGCTTACTTTAAGAATACAGTATATAATATCTATAACACACAAAAAAATGCCAATCGAAGGTTTATGGTATCAGTAAGACTTCTGGTCAACAGTAGGTTATTAGTAGTTAAGTTTTTGGAAAGTCAAAAGTTATATGTGGATTTTCAACTGTGTGGGTCAATGCCCCTAAGTCCTGTATTGTGCAAGGGTCAACTGTATTAGTGCCAGACTGCGTTTGGAGGTAGAGAGATTATTACAAAATTAGACACCTTTCTACAAGAATGCATGTTATCTCTTAGATAATGATGGTACATAGTTTGTGTATTTTGATGCTGAATTTGTAAAATCCTTCATATTAGATGGAAGCAAGGCTTATTACATAGGTTGATGCGAAAGTAATTGCGGTTTTGCCATTACAGGTAATCTTCATGAGATCTTCTGGCCAATGATTATTTCATTTCTCTAAAGTAAAGGCCTTTAATACTAAACCATAAGAGAAACCTTGCAGAGTTATTTTGCCATTAAAAGTAATGGCAAAAACCACAATTACTTTTGAACCAAACTAATACATAATTGAATTCTTTCGTGAGAACAGTAAAGCTCAGATAAGACCATTTTTAGGGGATTACTGTGGAGAAAATGGGTAACAAAAGGAAAGATAAATATATCATTTTTTAAAAATTCATTGAACTCCAATCTTCTTGAAGTTAGAGTGCCATTATCGCTGGATTCTGTGAAAGTCCTCTCCACATATTAGTAACATGAATACTGATTTGGGAATGTTTTAAGGACATCATAACACTCCCTGATGACACTGAAGACATCCACAGATATTGCAAAAACAGGCTTAGGAATCTGTACATTATCCACTGAGCCATCAGTAGAATAATCTTTGCCTTTTAGGCCTTGTAGCTCTATTATTTCTCCAAATATGGGACCAAAAATAAAACAAAAATTATTTCCCTTTAATGTCATTTCTCTGGGGTTAGTGTATAGTAATTTCTGGAATCACATTTGTCACACTGGCAGCTACTCCTATTACAAACCTCACTAGCCGCCTATATCCCCATGTCCCTTTAACTATTTAGGAATTCAGCATTAGTCAGAGAGAAGTTTGCTACCAAGGCTAAGGAACTGCAACATTGGCTTTTCCTGAAAAGCCCACCTTCCGAGTGCATGTCTCACTGCATTTTCAATTTGTATCTTCTTTTTGGTTTCAGTGGGGTGATTGTCAGTGTCAGATAAGAGATTCAGAGATTAGGGGTGTTCATCATTTAAGAATCACTGTGAAAAGTCAGAGCAGAAGAAGGATATTTTTGTATCACAGATGAAGTTTTGGGAAGGATAAAGAAGAGACACAACCCAGTTCTCTGGTATTAGTGTGTAGTAACTTCACAGAATGACATTTCTTACATTGTCAGCTACTCCTATTGCAAACATCATTAGCCACTGCCATCCCAGTTTCTCTATAATTATATCAGAATTCAGCATTAACCAAAGAGATGTTTGCCACCAAGAAGGCGCAAAACCCCGTGGACCTATTGGATCAAATTTTCAATGAAGAAACATAGGTTTTATATCATCACCCACCAAAAGAATTCAATTACAGACACACTTTGTAATGAAATTTATTTTGGGAGAAGAAAAAAAAAAAAATGAGAGAAGCTGTTTTTCATATTCTAGCTGATGTCTCTGACTGGAAAAGACTCACATTAAATATAAAAACCTATATTTAAACAATATCAACGATGTCAAACTGCCAAATGTAAGATGTATATAGTTAAAATGAAAACTACAGACACTTTTTAAAATAAAATAAGCTGAAACATCTTCTTCTGATATAGTCTCATTAAGAGAACTCTGTATTTAAATCTCTCTCTC